>NW_025196816.1:0-4963 GCF_004010195.1 Chiloscyllium plagiosum
CATACTTACACACCAAGGGCAGACTAATCCCACCCTGTCAAAGTAACTCAGCCAATGAATAGCAGACTGATCCCATTCTGTCAATGTAAATCACACAGACAAGCACAGGGAAGAGCAGAATGACTCCACTCTCTCAATGTACACACTCAGTGAAGAGCAGACTGACTCCACTGCGTCAATGTAACCCACCCTGGGAAGTGCAGACTGACCCCACTCTGTCAATGCAACCCACTCTGGAAAGAGCAGACTGACACCACTCTGTCAATGTAACAAACCCATAGAAGTACAGACTGACCTCCTCTGTCAATGTAACACAAAAAGGGAAGAGCAGACAGACCCCTCTCTGTCAATATAACACACCCAGGGAAGAGCAGACAGTCCCCACACTATCAATGTAACCCACCCAGGGAAGAGCAGACTGACCCCACTCTGTCAATGTAACTCACCAAGGGAGAGCAGACTGACCCCACTCTGTCAATATAACACACGCAGGGAAGAGTAGACTGACCCCACTCTGTCAATGTTACCCATCCAGGGAAGAGCAGACTGAGCCAACTCTGTCAATTTAACCCATCGAGGGAACAGCAGGCAGACCACATTCTGTGAATGTAACACACCCTGGCAAGAGCAGACTGACCTCACTCTGTCAATGCAACACACCCAGGAAAGAGCAGACCTACCTCACTCAGTCAATTTACCCCACCCAGGGAAGAGCAGACTGACCGCACACTGTCAATATAACACTCCCAGAGAAGAGCAGTCTGACCCACTCTGTCAATGTCACTCAACCAGGCAAGAGCAGACTGACCCCATCTGTCAATGTAAACCATACAGGGCAGAGCAGACTGACCAACTCTGTCAATGTTACCCACTCAGTGATGAGCAGACTGACCCCACTCTGTCAATGTAACTCACACAGGGAAGAGCAGACTGACCACACTCTGTCAATGTAACTCACCCAGGGAAGAGCAGACTGACCCCACTGTGTCAATGTAACTCACACAGGGAAGAGCAGACTGACCTCACTCTGTCAATGTAACCCACCCAGGGGAGAGCAGACTGACCCCACACTGACAATGTTACCACCCAAGGAAGAGTAGACTGACCACACTCTGTCAATATAACACACCCAGGGAAGAGTAGACTGACCCCACTCTGTCAATGTTACCCATCCAGGGTAGAGCAGACTGATCCAACTCTGTCAATTTAACCCATCGAGGGAACAGCAGGCTGACCACCCTCTGTGAATGTAACACACCCTGGCAAGAGCAGACTGACCTCACTCTGTCAATGCAACACACCCAGGAAAGAGCAGACCTACCACACTCTGTCAATGTACCCAACCCAGGGAAGAGCAGACTGACCGCACACTGTCAATGTAACACTCCCAGAGAAGAGCAGACTGACCCACTCTGTCAATGTCACTCAACCAGGCGAGAGAAGACTGACCCCATCTGTCAATGTAAACCATCAAGGGAAGAGCAGACTGACCAACTCTGTCAATGTAACTCACACAAGGAAGAGCAGACTGACCCCACTCTGTCAATGTAACTCACCCAGGGAAGAGCTGACTGACCACACTCAGTCAATGTAACTCACCCAGGGAAGAGCTGACTGACCCCACTGTGTCAATGTAACCCACCCAGGCAAGAGGAGACTGACCACTCTCTGTCAATGTAACACACCAAGGGAAGTGCAGACTGACCCCATTCTGTAAATGTAACCCACCCAGGGAAGAGCAGACTGACCTCACTCTGCAATATAATTCACACATTCAAGCGCAGATTGAGCCCACTCTGTCAAAGTAGTACACACAGGCAAGAACAGACTGACCCCGCTCTGTCAATGTAACCCACACAGGGAAGACCGGACTGACACCGCTCTGTCTATGTTACTCACCCAAGGAAGTGCAGTCTGATCCAACTCTGTCAATGTAACTCACACAGCGAAGAGCAGACTGACCGCATTCTGTCAATGTAACTCACACTGGGAAGTGCAGACTGATCCCACTCTGTTAATGTAACCAACCCAGGCAAGAACAGACTGACCGCATTCTGTCAATGCAACACACCCATGGAAGAGCAGACAGACCCCGCTCTATCAATGTCACACACCCAGGATCGACCAGACTGACCACACCCTGTCCAACATACTTACGCACCAATGGCAGACTAATGTCACTCTGTCCAAATAACTCACAGCGAATAGCAGACTATTCCCACTCTGTCAAAGTAACTCAGCCAGTGAATAGCAGAGTGATCCCACTCTGTCAATGTAACTCACACAGGCAAGCGCAGCTTAACGCCACTGTATCAAACCAATTCACATAGGGAAGAGCAGAATGACCCCACTCTCTCAATGTACCCACCCTGGGAAGAGCAGACTGACCATACTCTGTCAATGTAACGCACACAGGGAAGAGCAGACTGACCCCACACTGACAATGTTATCACCCAAGGAAGAGCAGACTGACCCCTCTCTCTCAATGCAACCCACCCACAGAATTACAGACTGACTTCACTCTGTCAATGTAACCCAAACTGGGAAGTGTAGACTGACCCCACTCTGTCATTGTAAAACACAAAGGGAAGAGCAGACTGACCCCACACTGACAATGTTACCTCCCAAGGAAGAGCAGACTGACCGCACTCTGTCAATGTTGCCCATCCAGTGAAGCGCAGACTGATCCCACTCTGTCAATGTAACACACCCAGGGATGAGCAGACTGACCTCACTCTGTCAATGTAACACACTCTGGAAAGAGCAGACTGACCCCACTCTGTCAGTGTAACACACCCAGGGAACAGCTGACTGACCTCACTCTGTCAATGTAATCCAACCAGGGAAGAGCAGACTGACACCGCTCTGTCAATGTAACTCACCCAAGGAAGAGCAGACTGACCCCGCTTTGTGAATGTAACTCACCCAAGGAAGAGCAGACTGTCCCCACTCTGTCAATGTAACACACCCACGGAAGCGCAGACTGACCTCACTCTGTCAATGTAATCTAACCAGGGAAGAGCATACTGACCCCACTCTGTCAATGTAACGCACCCAGGGAAGAGCAGACTGATCTCACTCTGTCAATGTAATCCAACCAGGGAAGAGCAGACTGACCCCGCTCTGTCAATGTAACTCACCCAAGGAAGAGCAGACTGACCCCACTCTGTCCAACATACTTACACACCAAGTTCAGATTTATCCAACTACGTCAAAGAAACTCACCCATTGAATAGCTGACTGACCCCACTCTGTCAATGTAACTCACACAGGCAAGCGCAGCTTGACGCCACTGTATCAAATCAATCCACACAGGGAAGAGCAGAATGACCCCACTCTCTCAATGTACACACCCAGTGAAGAGCAGACTGACCCCACTCTGTCAATTTAACCCACACTGGGAGTTGCAGACTGACCCCACTCTGTCAATGCAACCCACCCTGGGAAGAGCTGACTGACCCCACTCTGTCAATGCAACCCAACCATAGTAGTACAGACTGACCTCACTCTGTCAATGTAATCTAACCAGGGAAGAGCAGTCTGACACCACTCTGTCAATGTCACACACCCAGTGATCAGCAGACTGACCTCACTCTGTCAATGTAATCCAACAGGAGAAGAACATACTGACCTCATTCTATCAATATAACACACACACTGAAGAGCAGACTGACCCCCCTCTGTCAATGTAACTCACATAGGTAAGTGCAGACTAACCCCACTCTGTCAATGTAACACAACCAGGAAAAAGCAGAGTGACCCCACTCTGTCAATGTAACACAACCAGGGAAAAGCAGAGTGACCCCACTCTGTCAATGTAACGCACAGAGGGTGAGCAGACTGACCCCACTCTGCCAATGCAACACACCCAGGGAATAGCAGACTGACCTCACTCTGTCAATGTAACACACTCAGGGAAGAGCAGACTAACCTCACTCTGTCAATGTAACCACCCCAGGCAAAAGCAGACTGACCGCATTCTGTCAATGTTACACACCCAGGGAAGAGCAGACAGACCCCGCTCTGTCAATGTCACGCACCCAGGGTAGAGCAGACTAACCCCACCCTGTCAAGGTCACCCAACCATAGAAGTACAGACTGACCTCACGCTGTCAATGTACCCCACCCAGGGAAGAGCAGACTGACCCCACTCTTTCAATGTCACCCAACCATAGAAGTACAGATTGACCTCACTCTGTCAATGTACCTCACCCAGGGAAGAGCAGACTGACCCCACTCCGTCAATCCAACCAACCCTGGGAAGAGCAGACTGATCCCACGCTGTCAATGTCACCCAGCCATAGAAGTACAGACTGACCTCAGGCTGTCAATGTACCCCACACAGGGAAGAGCAGACTGACCCCACTCTGTCAATGTAACACTCACAGGAAATAGCAGTCTGATCCCACTCTGTCAATGTCACTCAACCAGGCAAGAGCAGACTGATCGCATCTGTCAATGTTACCCACCCAGGGAAGAGCAGACTGACCCCATTCTGTCAATGTTACCCACCCAGTGAAGAGCAGACTTACCCCACTCTGACAATGTTACCCACCCAGTGAAGAGCAGACTGACTGCACTCTGTCAAAGTAACTCACCCAGGGAGGAGCAGACTGACCCCACTCTGTCAATGTTACCCACCCATTGAAGAACAGACTGACACCACTCTGTCAATGTTACCCACCCAGTGAAGAGCAGACTGATCCCACTCTGTCAATGTAACTCACCCAAGGAAGAGCTGACTGACCCCACTCTGTCAATGTAACTATCACAAGGAAAAGCAGACTGACCCCACTCTGTCAATCTAACGCACGCAGGGCAGAGCAGACTGACCCCGCTCTGTCAATATAACCCACCCAGGCAAGAGGAGACTGACCACATTCTGTCAATGTAACCCACCCAGGGAAGAGCAGACTGACCTCACTCTAACAATAATTCACACAGTCAAGCGCAGATTGAGCCT
>NW_025196817.1:0-2732 GCF_004010195.1 Chiloscyllium plagiosum
CTAAAACAAATGGGAGTTGGTTCACAATTTGAAGGTGTTGAATTCAGTATGAAGTCCAGAAGGCTGTAAAGTCCCAGTCTGAAGATGAGAAACATCTTTTCTCCATCAGCACTCTGCACTCCACCACTGCCACAAACTGCCCAGCCAAATGATAGCATCAATGCTGCCCCCCTCCACACTTCATTTCAGCTCTGATGAAGAGTCAGCTATACTCAAAAAGTTAGCTTGCTCTCTCTTCATGGATGCTGTCTGGCTTGCTGTGATCTCCAGCATATGCTGTTTTCAGTGCAGATTTCCAGCATCTGCAGTAACTTGTAAGAAATTTAGATATGCTGGCTCGCAGAGTGTTGCATCTGGATGGTAGATTAGAGATGCTTTCAGAATGACAGTGGGTGTATCAGCTTTCTCCAGACATTGAAATGATCGTATTGTGCTGGAAATTAAGTCGCACTATTCCCAGAGTTTTCACAGATGTCAAAAGATTTAGTCAAACTAACCAAAGTCCTCAATTCCTGACTGATGAACTCAGAAAATAAAAAACTTATTGAGTTTCTTTGCATTATTGTTTATTGTAAACAATAGTCTTTAACCAATGGCTATTCAGAAATATGAATCAGTAATTTATAATACCCAACATCCCCAACATAATCCCCAATGGAGCCTCCATTTTGAACAGAGTGGCGAACAGAGAGAGTGGAGAGAAATGAGGGCTGCTGGGTTAGTCAGTTTTTCCCTCTTAAAAAGGGACTTACCTCGAGAATCGGGTTTCCATTTTGAATAGATTGGCAAGGAGAGAGGGGTGGAGAGAAACGAGGGTTGCCAGGAAGTTTTTAAGTGGGTGAGATCTAAACCCGAGATCCTACATCGTGCAGCCTCCGTCCTATCAGCCTCCTTTAACCTTACTAAAGGTCTCTAAACTCGGTAAGTTTTCAGATTTCTCTTTTTCTTTTCTTTTCTTCTCTTCCTTGTTTAGTCCTGTGTGGGCTTTCAGATTAGCGGGGTATGGCTGATAGGGCAATTGCATGTTCCTCCTGTGGAAAGTGGCAGGTGAGAGCCACGACATCTGTCTGTGCCAACTACATCTGCGGGAAGTGCACCCAACTCCAGCTCCTCAAAAACCGAGTTAGGTAACTGGTGCTGGAGCTGGATGAACTATGGATCATCCGGGAGGCTGAGGGAGAAGTTGAGAGGATGTACAGGGAGGTGGTCACTCCTCAGACACAGGATAAGGACAGCTAAGTTACAGTCAGGGGGAGGAAAGGGAACCAACAGATAAAGCAGGGATCCCCTGTGGCTGTTCCCCTCAGCAATAAGTATACCATTTTGGATACTGCTGGTGGGGATGGCTTACCAGGGAAAGCCATAGTTGTCAGGTCTCTGGCACTGAGCCTGGCACTGTGGCTCAGAAGGGAAGGGGGGGGAAGAATAGAAAAGCGCTAGTGGTAGGGGACTCAATAGTTAGACAGATTGACAGGAGGTTTTGTGGTCAGGGACAGGACTCCCGGAAGGTATGTTGCCTCCCTGGTGCCAGGGTCCGGGATGTCGCCGATCGGGTTTACAAGATTCTGAAGGGGGAGAGTGAGCAGCCAGAAATCGTGGTACATATTGGCACCAATGATATAGCCAGGAAAGGGATAGAGGATCTGAAAAGTGACTACAGAGAGGTAGGTTGGAAGCTGAAGAGCAGGACGAGTAGAGTAGTGTTCTCAGGTTTGCTATCGGTGCCACGAGATAGTGAGGTGAGGAACAGTCAGCAAATGCAGCTTAACATGTGGCTGCGAGGCTGGTGTAGGAGGGGCGGCTTCAGATATTTAGACCATTGAAATGCCTTCTGGGGAAGGTGGGACCTGTACATGAAGGACGGGTTGCACCTGAACTGGAGGGGCACAAATGTCCTGGGTGGGAGATTTGCTCGTGTGGTTCGGAAGGGTTTAAACTAGTTTGGCGGGGGGTGGGAATCAGAGCCACATATCTGAGAAGGGAATTTTTAGATATGGGGAAATGACCGGATGTAGTGAATCTATTGGAAAGGTTATTCGTGCGATGGAACAAAGGGATTGGTTAAAGTGTGTCTGCTTTAATGCAAGGAGTGTCAGGAATAAGAGTGACGAACTTAGAGCATGGATCAGGACTTGGGTCTATGATGTCATGGTCATAACGAACACGTGGGTTTCACAGGGGCAGGAATGGTTGCTAGATGTTCCAAGGCTTAGAAGGTTTAAAACGAACAGGGAGGATGGAAAAAGAGGAGGGGGTTTAGCATTGCTAATCAGAGAGTGCATCACAACTACAGAAATGAAGATTGTTGAGGAAGGTTTGTCTACTGAGTCAGTATGGGTGAAAGTTAGGAACAGCAAGGGAGCAGCCACCTCCTTGGGGGTTTTCTACGGACCCCCTAATAGCAGTAGAGAGATTGAAAAACTCATAGGCTGGCAGATTTTGGAAAAATGCAGATGTAGCAGGGTTGTTATGGGTGACTTCAACTTTCTCATTATTGACTGGAACCTTCTTAGTGCAGATGGTTTGGATGGAGCTGTTTTTGTCAGGTGTGTTCAGGAGGGTTTCTCTACTCAGTATGTAGACAGACTCGACACTCCCATTCGTTTGGCCGAACTGGTCCTCACCCTTAACAATTTCTCCTTTGAATCCTCCCACTTCCTCCAGACCAAAGGGGTAGCCATGGGTACACATATGGGCCCCAGCTATGCCTGTCTCTTTGTTGGCTACGTAGA
>NW_025196817.1:3765-4963 GCF_004010195.1 Chiloscyllium plagiosum
CTCTAGCTTATCTCTCCACACTTCAGGCTCTCTGCCTTTATTCCTGATGAAGGGCTTTTGCCCGAAACGTCGATTTTGCTGAAGCTCCTCGGATGCTGCCTGAACTGCTGTGCTCTTCCAGCACCATTGATCCTGACAAGGGGAGAGGCCATTTTGGATTTGGTGCTCGGCAATGAGCCAGGGCAGGTGTCAGATCTCACGATGGAAGAGCACTTTGGTGACAGTGACCACAACTGCCTCACATTTACCATAGCCTTGGAGAGGGAAAGGAGCAGTTACCAAGGGAAGATATTTAATTGGGGAAAAGGAAATTGTGATGCTATTAGAAAGGAGTTGGAGAGTACAGACTGGGAGCAATTGTTCCACAGAAAGGGCACAACAGACACGTGGAGACTGTTTAAGGAACAGTTATTGCGTGTGATGCACAAATTTGTTTCTCTGAGACAGGTAAGAAGGGGTAAGATTAAGGAGCCTTGGACGATGAGAACAGAGGAGCTTCTCGTCAAAAGGAAGAAGGCAGCTTACGTAAGGTGGAGGAAGCTATGATCTAGCACAGCTTTAGAGGATTACAGGCTTGATAGAAAGGAACTCAGAAATGGACTGAAGAGAGTCAGGAGGGGGCACGAAAAAGGCTTGGCATGAAGGATTAGGGAGAATCCAAAGGCATTTTACTCAAATGTGAGGAATAAGAGAATGATCAGGGAGAAGGTCGGGCTGGTCAGGGATAGCAGAGGGAACTTGTGCGTCGAGTCTGAGCAGATAGGGGAAAGCTCGAAATGAGTTTTTTGCTTCAGTTTTCACCAAGGAAAGGGAACTTGTTGTGAATGAGAACTTTGAGGAGCTGGGGTACAGGCTTGAATAGATCAAGGTTGATGAAGTTGGTGTGCTGGAAATTTTGGCAAACATTAAAATTGATAAGTCCCCAGGGCCAGATCAGATTTATCCTAGATTGCTCCAGGAAGTGAGAAAGGAGGTTGCTAAGCTGCTGGCAAAGATCTTTGCTTCCTCAGTCTCCATGGGAGTCATACCGGAGAATTGGAGGGAGGTGAATGATGTTCCTATTTTCAAGAAGGAGAAATAGGAAATCCTAGCAATTACAGGCCAATCAGTCTTACATCTGTGGTCAGCAATGTTTTGGAAAGAACACTGAGGGATAGGATTTATGACTATTTGGAAAAGCATAGCGTGACTAAAGGCA
>NW_025196818.1:0-989 GCF_004010195.1 Chiloscyllium plagiosum
TTGTGAATAAACTATTGTCTATTTACTCTATCCATCTCCCTCATAATTATATAAATTTCTGTAAGGCCACCCCTCAGCCCTGAAGTTCCACGGAAAGTTATCGCAGCTTATTCAGCTTCACGCTACAGGCCAAACCTGCAAAACCTGTAACATCCTCAGGAAAATGATTGAACTTACGCCAAGTTCGTCATTGAATGCGCGTGGGCTAAAGTCCCTGAAGTGAGGAGATTCTCAAACACTAGTCATGAAAAACGTGGTTGTGGGGTTTTGTGGGGCAGCGTGGAAGGGTGGTCGAAGGCGCTGTCCCTAAACTGTAGTCTCGGTCCAGTCATTGGTTGGAATCCCACCGTAACCAGAACCACGGGTGAAGTAGGGTACTCGGGTTTTTATGAAAGACCTATGCAGATAGTGATGTAGGGATTTGATCCCATAATCGCCGGTTTATTGACAGCAACTTCAACAAACTAAGCCACAGCGTGCCCAAACTCAGATTTTCAAACCCATGTGTGCATTTACTGAACTATTCGATCACAATAACTCGGGCACATTTTCTTCTGTTTTACAGTTGCTCGGTGAAAATTTAAGTCAACCTCCGCTTTTGCAGAAGAGTTCACAGCTGGATATTCTCTACTTTAAATGCACAGTAAGAGACAATCTCTTATTGCTTTTGTTTAAAACTCTTGCCTTCGCCTGTTTAAACTGACAGGATAACGAGGATGCAGTCATCCTCTCAGGGCCCATTAACCGCGTTAATATACCCAGGGAGAACCTCACTCCAAGAGGAATGGGCTCATTGTGGAGAATTCCCAAGGAGTGATGTGTGAGTCAGTGTGAACAGTGGGCAGTAAATACTGACACCGACACTGAGCCTTGCACCACCACACACTTGCTGTCTCATTCCTCCCAGTCATCAATGACTTTCACTTTTCCCCCTCCCCGTTCCACCTCTCAACTTATTCCCGACCGCTTGCAGGTGTTCCCTTAGAAAC
>NW_025196818.1:1999-4963 GCF_004010195.1 Chiloscyllium plagiosum
AGTCTTTCATCCACTTTAAACTCCAGCTCACAGCAACGCCGCTCATTGTCTGTAGAACTGGCTTGAGATGCACCAAAAGCTGCATCAACTTGTGTGTGGGAGCGGAGAGAGGAAGTGAAGCACAAGGGGCAGGTCTAATCCTGAGACCTCTGCCACTCTCGGGGTATGTGTCTGTGTCTCTCCCTCTGTGGGAGTAAACGAGGTTGGTTCCTCATGGAGGTTATAACACAGTGAGACAATGTCAAACTTCAGGCCCATTTTTGTATCATTTAAGATCAAAGCGAGAATCTCATTGCCATTTGCACTGGGACCATCAGAACACATAAGGGTATGGTCCAAAACTGGAAATTGGGAATAGAATAGATGAATGTCTTTGAACCGCACTGTACCATTGGCCGAATGGACTGTTCCACTCTGCAAAACTTGAAGACCAGTCAAACCCAAGCTGCAGTGAAACTGATCAGAAATGTGAAGGCAAAAGCCATTTCATTAAGCATCATTACAAGAGCGACTGTCCTCGCCCCGTGTAATCTCATAGTTCGGATTTGGAACTCTAACCACCGCAGCATTTTTTCTATTCCCGCTCAGGGAATGAATGTTTTGTTCTGCAAATATATCGTGGTACCAGTATTTCTGACCGCTTTTCCGATGCTGGCAGGTGATTAGTTTTGTGCCAAATGTTATTCAGGTTAACGGAAATAAAAAACGTGCAGGTTTTGGAAATCTGAACTAAAAATGAGAATTGCTAGAGAAACTCAGTACGCCTGGCAACATCTGTGGTGAGAAACAGAATTTTTTTAGATGGAGCGACTCAAGTTAGTTACACATTTTTTGATTATAGTGTTGGGAAAACTGTAAGTTTTACCTGTCGAATCAGGGCATTTATCAAAATCTCTCTCGAGAAACAACCGTCGAATTTACAAATTTAAAAGGACTGAATCAGCTGTATTGCTACTTCCATTTCCCTGAGATGGTGGAAGGCTGTGTTTAAATGGTTACCTTTTTATTTTCCTTTCTGTCGGTTCGCAGTCGTGTCGAATGGAGAATTGTTTCTTTCAGTGTCCACCTCAATATGTGTCTCTGTTTTTCTCTTTTTGTCCCTGTGTATCCTCCTGAGCCTCTTTTACATTCTCCGACTCTCTGTCGGTGTCATGTCACTCCATATCCCTCATTTCCCATTTCTGCTCTTTGAAAAGCTTGACATTCAGAGACTGTTTCAGAGTGGAGCTGCTGAGAGGCTTTCTGTCCCCTGGCTGGAGTCGGTCCAAGAAGGCTCACATTCTGCGGATAATCCATCTGTCACTTCAGACTTAGGCAAGGAGACATTTCTCCCTCAAAATATTATGACCCTTTCGATGTTAAATTAAATCAACAACAGTACACTTGTGAGAAATAACGAGCTTTCAATACAATGAGCAGACACCACTGTGATGGGAGGTGCTTTAACCACATAATCCACGGCGCCAGCTAAAAGCGAGTTTCTCCTCCATATGTACAATCCCTTCTCCACTTGATCACAGAGAATCGAAAATGTGTTTTCTGTATCACGTTGCTGAGTATAAATTGTAATCAAACTCCGATTTTACAAAAT
This sequence comes from Chiloscyllium plagiosum, assembly GCF_004010195.1. Classification (NCBI taxonomy): domain Eukaryota; kingdom Metazoa; phylum Chordata; class Chondrichthyes; order Orectolobiformes; family Hemiscylliidae; genus Chiloscyllium; species Chiloscyllium plagiosum. The sequence goes on from NW_025196818.1 coordinate 3,591, forward strand.
CAAACATTTCACGGCTGAGCATTATCTACTGAAAAGACACAGAAAAAGACAATCTCCTCTTGCACTGGCTTCCAACTGATTTGTTCAGCTGTTTAAACTGACAGAGTAAAGAGGATGTATTCATCCTCTCGGGGCCCATTAACCGCGTTAATAAACACAGAGGGATCCTCAAACCAAGAGGAACAGGCTCATTCTGGCGAATTGACCAGCAGTGGTGTGTGAGTCCCTGCAAACAGTGGGCAGTAAAGGCTGACTGAACAGGACCGACACTGGGCCTTGTACCACCAGCTCCACACTCACATCCTGCCTCATGTCTCCCGGTCATCTGTGCCTTTGACTTTTATTTCTGTAGCCTGCGTCACTTCTCAACTTATTCCCGACCGCTTGCAGGTATCGAATTAGAACATGCAATTATTAGAAACTAGGACAGAGTTGCCTTTCAGTGTGATAAGATTCACTGCCCATCCCTAATTACCCCAGAGATGGAGGGCTGAGTTACTTTTATTAACTCTTCAGCTCCTTCGTATGGAAGAACAGACATGAAACCGCTCGAGATGGAGTTCCTGGATTGAGAGCCAGCGACACTGAAGGAACACCGAGATATTTGCAACTCAGAAAGGTGGGTTGATTGGAGGGGGATTTACCGTGGTAGTTTCCCCGTGTATGTGCTGTCATTGTCCTTCTAAATAAAATACAACAATCACTGGTTGGATTCTGGCAGGATCTCGGTGTGTGATCTGTGTATAACGAGGAAGGTGTTTTCATTCGGATGAGATGAAATGTCTTCCTTTCGAGACTGGGAATTGCATCCAGCTCTGGGTGATACAAACTCGGACTCCTTCCCAGTGATGCTGACAATACACCTTGCAGGCTGACTTGTTCACACTCTCGTTTCTGTTCTTCACACCAACACCACCCTTGACAGCAATATTTCTCCCTCCAAGTTTCCAATTGTTCATATTGTCACCTCGGGTTTCAAAGTGAAAAAAGCAAGCTGTGATAATCTGATGCTGTTCAGCAAATGCACTGCAGGAAGGTACCAAACAGGCTGGTGTTAACAAAGGCTCGTTTTGAGGCGCTTGTTTGCAGTGAAGGGCAGGCGCTAATAAAAGGTGTCCCTCATCTCGTCTGATTCTACATCCCGGGCTAGAAATGACCAGAGATCTCTCGCTGAGTTTGTTCAGGGTCTAATGGAGTTCTGGGCGATTTATATATGGAATAACATAGAGTTCAGAAGAGAGTTACAGACAAGAATCTAATCGGTGTTGGGGTGGGGAGTGGGGTGATGTGGGGTTCGGGAGCAGACGTTGTATACATCATGACAAATACCGGGGAGTGAGTTACAGACTTGAATCTAATCGAGCTTTGGGGGT
>NW_025196819.1:0-4964 GCF_004010195.1 Chiloscyllium plagiosum
TCCCCCGCATCTCTGCATCACCCAGCCCCTTTCCAAACGTTCCCCTCACCTGAGGTGTGGTGCCCCTCAGGTTAAACTGCTATCACTAATAGAGACATACAGTATGGAAACAGACTCTTTAGTCCAACCTGTTCACGCTGGCCAGCCATCCTAAACTAACCTTGTCTCATTTGCCAGCACTTGGCCCATATCTCTCTAACGCCATGCTATTCATATAGCCATCCAGATGCCTTTTAAATGTTGTAACTGTACCAGCCACCACCACTTCCTCTGGCAGCTCATTCCAAACATGCATCTCTCTCTAATGACAGAGCAGCCCCAATGATCTGTTGGGGCAATGGTGATTTTACCTCTGAGCATTTACATAGAATCCCTACAGTGTGGAAGCCAGCCCTTCGGTCCATCGAGTCCACACCAATCCTCCGAACAGCACACCACCTACCCCTGTATCCTGTCCCTGTAACCCTGCATTTCCCATGGCCAATCCACCCTAACCTGCACATCTGTGGACAGTGGGTGGAAACCCACGCGGGCACAGGGCAAATATACAAACTCCACATCGAAGTCTGGGTGACTTCACGTTTCTGGCCCTGGCCTGACAAGCTGTTCAGTTGGATAAAACCCCTGGAGGTGGAGTACAAGAAACTACCAGGTTCTGATGAGCAATCAGGGATTAGTAGTAATGGCACTCTCAATCTCAAGAATGAATAAAGCTCTTCCACGTCATTCAGTGACTGTGTGATGTTGGTGTACGCTAACTGCTCACCAGTGGACAGTCCTGGGGGTCTGAACACTGCTCTAATCTTTTCCGATTGATCGATATTAGCCTGCCAATAATTTCAGGCCCCCTACTGTTTTGTTCTCTGCAGTCTAACATCCTCATTTCTGACGAAAACAGAGAGTAGTGATTCGAAGTGTAACAATGGAGATTTCTTTCCATGGTGAATGCTTCTAGGAATTAAATAATTACCAATTAATGGTGCTGTTGAAACACAAGACCCCGCAGGCCAGATTTGTGTCTCAAAGAGCACTATCTATCTACAAAGAAACAACACTTGCTTCACAATAAGCGCTCTCCAAAGACATGTAAGCATGATCTGTATATTAGATTATTTGACTTGAAACCAGTTGTAAGTGCTTTAATTACACATTAAGGGATTGCTGATCTCAAGGACTGTTAGCAAAAGGCAGTGTTAATGCAAATGCACAGTCGCCATTAGTGAGACGCGGACAGCTTTACACATTGATTTCAAACCAGCTCAGCTTTTTTTCAGTTAATTAACTGTGAAGGCTTGAAAGTGTAAATGCATTTCGAAAGGCATCCTGAATTTATGGAAGGGGAAAATGACCTGCGGCCTTTCACACAGATGGCGAGCGGAAACGTACGTCAAGCCGGGAGATGAAGAATTCAGTTAACGGGGTTGGAAAGTTGGGTTAAAAGAGGTGAATTCTCCAAGCATGCTAACGCCAAAAGAGATTAGAGAGCTAAAAGATATCTCCGGGGAGAGAGAGAAAGAAAATGCCAGAGATTAGGCCTCACGTAATATAAAGAGTTGACCATGAATGTGACCATAGTGTGAAGGGAAGGGGCATGTTTAGATCAGATTAAAGGGAGTAGAATATTTGCCAGATATTAGAGGGGCTAAGCTGAATAAGTCGCAGACTATTTCAAAATTTGTCTATTCTCTTCCAGATCAGCTCAAAATCGGATGATATTTTCAAACATGTCAAAATGTGAGAATCAGAATTCAAAGTGTTCCTTAGCCCATTTTCCCCATTTGCCTCAGAAAGAGTGAGGTCAGAGTGACTGTCTCATGATATCGAAGCAGCAATTGACCAAGTGTGGAAACGAGGAGAACTGAAAAAGCTAGAGTCAATGAGAATCAAGGAAAAGTCCCCCCGCTGGTTGGAGAACAAAGGAGGATGGTTGTGCTTATTGGACTTCAAGCATCTTAGCTCCAGGACATCTCTGCAGGAGTTCCTCAGGGTAGAGTCGTAGGCCCAACCATCTTCAGCTGCTTCATCAATGACCTTCCTTCTATCATGAGGTCAGAAGTAGGGATGTTCACTGATGATTGCATTAGTGTTTGTGACTTCTCAAGTACTGAAGCATCCAATGACTAAACAGAACAAATTCTGGATAACATTTAGTCTTGGATTGACAAATGGCAAGTAGCCCATTCAAGCCACTCCGCTGTTAGGCAATGACTATTATTGGGACTCAATAGGGAACATACTCAAGCCTTTCCATTCCACAAGCCTTCACCAGTGGTAACTACCCAATCAAACCACCAAGATCATAGACTACTGCAGGACTGCTAGTCAGGAGCAAAATACATCTCATCAGGTTCCATTGCTAACAAGGAAATACATTTATTTATAAACAAACTTATTCTTTAACAACTGGGTCACAAAGATTATCAAGTTACTAGAATATGACTTGTGAAAGCCCCAAACAGACACACATCAATTCACAAATATAGCCTGGAAAAAATAAATTCTTAGATCAAAGGCCACATCATGAGAGCAGGATGGATTATTTCTCATGATTTATTCGAATTTCAGTAATGGCAATGTGATGTTGTCCACAGAGCAAATATGACTGCACTATCTTTTCATTGTCGAATTCTTTCACCAGAGTCTCTGGGATTTTGTTTCTGACATTTCTTCACTTACCGAGAGAAGGCAGAGGGGCAATTCTTGTCTTCAGGCCTCAGGATGTCCCTGAGTGCTTTGTACTCATAGATCCGTAACAAACCGCGGTTGGACCAATCCAAAGGCGGTCAGGAAGCAGGTTTTCCTTAACATAAGGAACCCATCTCACTGCTTTCAAAAGTAACATTGTCTTGCTTAGCAAAAATGTACACCACGTGATCTTTAAGCTACAGAAAGAAAAAAAACTCTCCTGACACGTTTTAGCTACACAACAACATGTGTTTCCATTTTCCCATTTATAGTCTAAGAGGAAAAATATGTGGTCCCTTGTACCATCTCTAACAAGAGTGAATCCAACTAGTACACTCCCATCTAACATCCTCATCATTCATTCCCACCACCTCCAATTCACTGTAGCAGCAGTAGTGTGTATCATTGAGAAGATGCATTGCAGGAACTCACCAAGGTTCCTCTGACAGCACTTTCCAAACCTGCAAACTCTACCAAAGGCAGCACATACAGAGGAACACCGTCACCTGCAAGTTTCCCCTTCAGTATCCACGAGTCAAAATCCTGGAACTCCCTCCTTAACAGCATTACAGGTCAACCTGTATCATATGGACAGGAGAAGTTAAAGGAAGTACTGACCACCACTTTCTCTAGGGCAATCACGGATGGACAATAAATGCTGATCCAGCCAGCAACGCTCACAACCCATGAACCACATTTTTAACAAAGCTACATTTTCTCATCTATGATTGACTGGATTCCGAAAGAAGCTTCCTCATTTGACACCAGATTGCTTCAGTATACGTGCCCTGTACCATACTAACTGTTTGATTTGTAGGTATTGCCCCTTCTGGTCTAATCTACCACAGAAATATATTTACCAATATAGTATAAATACCTTCATATTAAACAGCAATCACCAGCCTTTTGTACCCCATGGGGGATCTATAGAAGCATGAAGATTCTTGCTGCAAATGCCAACATTGATGCTGTTCTGCGCATGTCCACCCATTGCTCCTAAACGTTAGGCTCAACAATGACCCTATGGTACCTCCTGTTGGGGCCGGAAGGTTAAATTAAGTCTATGTCATTCTCCTCCTTGTCATCAAAATAAAATCATCAAAGTAAAAGGTTGAGGGGTGACATTATAGAGATTTAGAAAATCATGAGGGGTATAGATAAGGTGAATGGCAGGCGTCTTTTCCCAAGGGTGGGGGATTTCAAGACTAGGGGATGTATTTTTAAGGTGAGAGGAGAAAGGTTTAAAAAAGAGATGAGGGGCAATTTTTTTTTTACACATAGAGTGTGATTCGTGTGTGGAATGAACTTCCAAAGGAAGTGGTGGATGTGGGTACAGTTAAAACATTTAAAAGACATTTGGATAAATCCATGAATAAGACAGGTTTAGAAGGACATGGGCCAAGCGCAGGCAGGTGGGACTAGTTTAGTTTGGGATTATAAAACATGCTCTTCATGGGACATCTAGACTCGTAACATTAGCTTGTTCTCTCTCAATGGATGCTGCCTGACCCACTGTAATCTCCAGCACTTTTTTGTTTTCAGTTCAGATTCCAGCATCTGCAATAATTTGTTCCTATTTAGTTTGGGATGCTGGTCTGGTTGGACCAAAGGGTCTGTTTCTGTGCTGTATGACTCTATAACAATAGGATTTGGGGGAAAAAAATAAGACTTTAGGAGTGAACAAAAGTTACTACCATCAATGGCTCTTGTAGTGTAGTAGTAGTGTCCATATCTCTAGGCTAGAAAGGCCAGATAAGTCATGCCTGAACCAGATGTGTGTCATGATCTGTCAGAATAGGTTGACTGATTTAAAAAGGGAATTAACAGCACTGACAAATGTGGTTTAAATCATGATGATCACATGGCTCTGACCTCAGTCAGAGAGAAGACACCAGTCTCAGAGAGGGCGTGAAGAGAGAGGATTTTGATACCAGACTAGGCTGATACACTTGAGAACTGAATATGTGCAGATATGAATAAAGAAGGCGTTGAAGTGCCTTACTTAGAGATAAAGAACAAAGCAGCTTCAGGGATCCTCCAGGCTAGTACCACAATGTGCAGGGAGCAGCATAGACTTAAAGCACAAAATAAAACAATAAGCGCCACCATGAACGAGTGGGTTTGGTTATAATGGTGGCATTTCCTCCATACACCATCCTATCTTTCACAGGCAGGAATTCACATTTTAGAATGTTGTGGGTCAGTTTACTCAGACAAAAAAAGCTGCCTGATCTGTTCTGGCAATTCAAGAATGATTGATTTGGCTGGTCCATCGCAAC
>NW_025196820.1:0-1577 GCF_004010195.1 Chiloscyllium plagiosum
GTCCATCCTTTCCAAGCTATTGATTATATATTTGCAATACCCAAACAGTTTGCCATTCATCTTTCAATGTTACAGTTTGAGTAACATTTCTCTGGATCATAAAAGTGTTGTTTTAGCAGATTAAAGCAACTAGCCTGACTTGTTGCTAAAACTGACCCTGACCCAGTCTGAGACCGATATGATCGGCCATATCACCGACCTGGTTACATTTAACATTTGTTATGAGCAGTGGAGGAGTGGGACGAGAAAAGGAAACAGTGACCCAAAAAGCCAGGGAACTATAGACGGGTGAGCCTGATGTCAGTGTTGGATAAGTTGTTGGAGGGGATTCTGAGGGAGAGCATTTACATACATTAGAGAAAGCAAGGGCTGATCGGGGTAGACAACGTGGCTATCTGCATGGGAAATCATGTCTCATTAATTCGGTCGAGTTTTTTGAAGAGATAACAAAGAAGATTGATGAAGGCAGTTTGGTAGACATTGTCTATATGGACTTCAGCAAGGTGTTCATTTAAAGAACAAAGAGCAAATAAAATTTACAGCCCAGGAACAGGCCCTTCGCCCTCCAAGCCTGAGCCGATCCAAATGTACTGTCTAAATCTGTCAGTCAATCCCTAAGCATCTGTATCCCTCTGCTCCCCACCTACTCATGCTTCTGTCCAGACTCATTTTAAATGAATCGACCGTGCCTGCCTCTACCACCTCTGCTGGCAACGCGTTCCAAATGCCCACCACCCTCTGTGTGAAGTACTTACCGTGTGTATCCCCCTTAAACAGTCCACCTCTCATCTTGAAAGCACGACCTCTCATTACTGAATCCTTCACCCTGGGAAAAAGCCCCTCTCTATCCACACTGTCTATACCCTTCATGATTTTGTAAACGTCAATCAAGTCCCACCTCAATCTTGTTTTTCCCAGTGAAAATAAACCTAACCTCCTCAGCCCCTCTTCATAGCAAGTATTTCATTCTGATTGGTAGACAAATGAGTAAGTTTCAGTCACATGGGATATAGAAGCAGCTAGTCACAATTGGCTTGAAGGAAGAGGGATATTTTTCAGTCTGGAGGCTTGTGAGTAACATTGTGCTGTAAGAATCAGTACTGACTTCACTGCATTTCATCATTTATGTAAAGGATTTAGATGTGAATATTGGGGCCATAATTAGTAAGTTTACAGATGACATCAGAAAGGTGGTGTAGTAGATTATCTCAGAGTACAACGAGACCACAATTAGATGGGACAAAGGGCAAGGAGTGAGAGATGAAGTTTAATTTAGATAATGACGAGGTTTTGCATTTTGGGAAGGCAAATCAGGGCAGGAATTATACACTTGATGGTGAGGTCCTGGGGCGTGTTGTGAAACAAAGGGATAGGGCTGCAGGTACATTGTTCCTTGAAAGTGGAGTCGCAGGTAGACAGAGTTGGACATAACACATTTGGCACATCTCCCTTAATCAGTCAGAGCATTGTGTATAGGGGTTGTGATGGTATGTTGCATCTGTACAGGATGTTGGTGAGGCCACTTTAAAAATACTGCATGCAACTCGGTTTTCTGCAGAAATGATTTAGACACAGAT
>NW_025196820.1:1825-3797 GCF_004010195.1 Chiloscyllium plagiosum
GTTTATAAAACCATCAGGGGCATGGATATTCTGAACAGCCACGTTCTGCTCCCCAGGATAGGGGAGTCCAGAACAGGACAGCATAGTTTGAATGTGAGAGGGCGAATGATTTAGAAGGGACCCGAAGATAAATGTTTCACACAGAGAGTGGTGTGTGTACAGAAAGTGCTATCAGAGGAAGTGCTGAAGGCGGTTACAATTGCACATTTAAGAAGTATCTGAAAGAGGAGGGATATTGGCCAAATGCTGGCAAATGGGACTGGATCAGATTTGATATCTGACCGGAGTGAACAGATTGGACTAACGGGTCTGCTTTCGTTCTGCATGACTCTCTGATTCTATAAGAGGGATGACGAATAATTCTGAAAAGATCTTTCAAGTGGGAATTCTCTTCACTGGAAGTTTATCGTGCCTCTATGCTCACGTTGATTGAAAGCTGGGTGAGGTAAATATTTGACAGAGAAGTGAGTCATGCATGATGGGATATAGACAGGAAAGTGGAGCTGAGACCCCAACCTGATCAGCCACAATCTTAGTGCCTGGTGGAGAAGGCTCAAAGTGTCTAATGTAGTGGGTGGGAATGGGAAGGGGTTTGGGTCCATTGGGATTGAAGAGAGTGGGAGGGAATGGGAAGGCGAAGGAGATTGGGTCCATTGGGATTGAGGAGTATGTGAGGGAATGGGAAGGGGTTTGGTCCATTGGGATCCTGCTCCTCAGTCCCATGTTCCTGTGTTCCATTCAGTCCATCAAACCTGCTAGACAGGAGCAGTTGGAGGCTACTTACTGCTATAAACTGGTGCACAGAAACAGAGGAGACTATTCAGCCCTTCAAAACTATCCCACACACTTTGAGGTGATTTGGGAAATGTAATTGGAAAACCCAGGCACGGGTATGAAAGAGGCCCCTCATCTCTCTTTACAGAGATTCCCCTCTCTGCAGCTTCTGCTTAATTTGTTGGTCATGCTGTAGACCCAGATTCACTGTGAATACAGCTCCTATACCTCACCCAGAGATGGCTCACAAAATGCTCTGGTCTCCCTGACTGCAATATGCAATAACAGACCATTCATGAAAATAACACCCACTAACTTTCCAATAACAGAATGTGAGAACATCAGAAACAGGGGCAGGTCGTTCACTCCCCAAACCTGCCTTGTCTTTCACTAAGATCATGGCTGATCTGCTCTCAGTCTGAAATCCTCTTTAATACCCAATTCCTCATAGCCCTCACCTCTCTGACAGATCAATATCCATCTACCTCCTCTTCAAATAATTTTAGTCATCTCACTCCCTGAACATACTTGAGAACAGAAATCCTGACGTTCAATCCCACCTGTTTGAAGAAAACACTTGCTGCTCCTATATCATGGTTTATTGATGCGAACAAAAGAGGTTGAGAAAAGGGTTCAGGTAAAAATGACTGGCCCTGATATCAAGGCAGTGGTTGATGTCTGTTGACATCAAGGAGCTTAACAAAACTGGACTTAATGGGAATCAGAATAAACTCTCCAGTGTTTGGAGTCAAACATGGCACAAAGGAAGATGTTCATCATCTCAGTCCTGGGTCACCCCTGTGGGAGATCCTCAAGGGAGCTTCCTCTTCACAAACAGCTTCAGCTGCTTCATCAATGTCTCCCATCCCCACCCTCCCCACCATAAGATCAGAAGTGGGGATGGTCACTGAAGATTCCACAATGTCCCCCGTCAGCTCCTGAACTGGTCTGTGTCCATGTGCAGCAAGATCCAGACTCCATTGAGAGTTGTGCTGTTAACGTGTCAGTAACATTCATGTAACTGCACTGCCTATTGCCACAGTAAAATAAGAGTTCATTCAGCACCTCACGCTGGTTTCACAGGAATATGGGGAAGCCATTCAGCCCATTGACACTATTGGAGAAGAGCACGGACAGCCCATTCAGTGCCTCCAGCCTATTACTCAGGAAGAGAAGGAGTCTAGTGTGATGGACCACA
>NW_025196820.1:3950-4964 GCF_004010195.1 Chiloscyllium plagiosum
CCAGCTGTTACTCAAGTGGTCTTAACTAGCCAGCTTGGTTACAATCTCATAAAAGAACTCTCTCATAAAAGAAACCCGGACAAAATAACCTCTTAAAGCTACAGCACCATCACACTTGTCAGTACATCGAGCTGTCAAACAGGAACCAGGAGTAACCCAGTCAGACCCTTGGCCCTTTCCAATTGGACGAGGAAGAAGCCAGTCAGTCCCTTGAGTCACTTATACAGGAACAGTAGGAGGCCATTCCCACCTTAATGCACTTACACAGGGGCAGGATGAGGTAATTGATGGTGATTCCTGATGAATGTCTTATTCCCGAAACGTTGATTCTCCTGCTTCTCGGATGCTGCCTGACCTGCTGTGCTTTTCCAACAATCGACGCTCTACTCTGATCCTGGATTAGTGGTGCTGGAAGGGCACAGCAGTTCAGGCAGCATCAGAGGCGCAGTAAAATCGACGTTTCAGGCAAAAGCCCCTCGAGAAGGCAAACTTCTTCAAGGCAGGCATCTTGCAAGAGGATTCGCAGTAGCGTTAAAAACAACTAGGTTAAAAACAATGACTGCAGATGCTGGAAACTCTGATCTCCAGCATCGGCAGTCTTAAGTTTCTCCTAAATGATGCTCCAACATGATGAACAAGTGGAGCAGAGGCTTCACAGACAGACTGCTCTACGTTGTTCCTCATGGCTCCGTTGCTTATGATACACACGTGGGACTAAAACGTGGTTTTCTAGTGGTGAGGAGAGAAGCCATATGTCTTGTGTGAAGTCTCAAGAAGGCACCTTCCATCTCCGAGAATCCAGCCTGGTGTTCTCTATGCAGGGCTGAAGCTGGTGGGAATGGCTACCTGTTTCAGATGGAAGGTATTGTGGCTGCTGTTGGGAATTGTAAGCAACATGGCGTTCAGTACAGGTTCACATGCCAACTGCACAATAACGTGGGGAGAGTTAATTAAGGCATATAAACTCTTAGGATAGTCACATTAGACTGATGAATGGACTCTCTATGTTCAAAT
>NW_025196821.1:0-4964 GCF_004010195.1 Chiloscyllium plagiosum
GGCATTCTGGCGAATTACCCAGTCTGCCATTTCTGCATTAAAAGAGATGGTTCTTAATGGGATGCCCCCTTTCAAGTGGATGGGTATGTGGACACGCACCCAGCAACTAGAAACATTAACTCATTTGGCATAGGTGTAGGATATATACTAAAAAGTATTTCCATGCAATCCCCTTTCTCTTCATCTCTCTTCTGGTGGAGGGGGTTGGAACGTTACCTGTAAGCACACTCAAAATATACACTGTAAGTTACACAATTAATTTCCCCATCTTGGGCTAAATGTAACAGTTCTTATGCGTGAATCCAAGTTTTCTTCCTTTGGACTTTTACTGCCGCTGGAGTGGCCAGCAGCACTTGGTAGGATCTTTCCCACTTGACTCCAAATGGTTCTTTATGGATTTTCTTTACATAGACCCATGTTCCTAGGACAGTATTGTGTTCTCCCCTCTAGTGGATCATCCAAGCGGCTGATACCTGTAGAGAAGCAAACCTGACAACATTGGGTTAGCTCCTGATGATACTTCAATAGTGCATTACTCATTAAGTGGCAATCGATTTTCTATAAATCAATGACATGGTGAGAGGGTTATGTAATCAAGTTGTACATGTTGGAACGGTCCTGCTGGGGCAGGGCAGTCATACTTGGGGCATGGCTGTAATGGGTCTGGGCTTGTTCTTCTGGCAGGTCATGCAACGGTCTGCTACTACCTGGACATGTCTTTTTCTAAAACCATAACTCCAACAGCTCTTCTGCAATGTCCCCATGAATGGATCTGTTGTGCCAAAAAGAGCATTAATGCCTGTGTGACGGCTTTGTCCATTCTCTTTGTCTCCAGATAACAATGTTGCAGAGTTTAATTTCTGCCTCAATGGAAGACCATTTTTTTCTCATGAGAGCATTGACTTTGCATGTCCTTTAAGTTATGTTAAAATCCTGATCATCTTTGACTTACAGATTTTGGATCAAACATTATAGTACTGATTAAGCTTCAAGTTCAGTCACTGGTTGTTCGTTAACATCATACATGAACTCAATGCCTCAGTTCTCTTATTTGTATCCACTTTGAGGATACTTCTTCAATACTTCTCCTTCATTGCTCATTGCTCATTTTATGAATGATTGTGCTGCTGAGTGATAACTACCTCCATATGCAAATACCCTCACAGGGCTGCAGTGTACATGATATCAAACAATACTGCTCTAACAAATTACAGTGCATTTATCAGGATTTACCTTCAGCTTATGCTTGTCCTTTTTTTTTTCTGAGATATCTGTGTGTCATGATCTGTGGGCCCTTTCAGTCCAGTTCACTATCACTGTTTTACAGTCAGTTTCTCTATGGATTATGTGCCAGTGTCTTATCATTTAAACAATGATGTGGAGGTGCTGGTGTTGGACTGGAGTGAGCAAAACTAAAAATTATGCAACACCAGATTATAGTTCAACAGGTTTCAAATAAACGTGTTGGACTATAACCAGGTTTTGTGTGATTTTTAAAATTTAAACTATGTTTTTGTGCTCTTCCAAGCCACACTAATCTGTTTGTCAAGCAGGTGTACATGTCTGAGACCAGTTCACCAGTGTATTCCCTCCTCCTGGGGGCAGGGTGGGGAAAGTGGTGGAGGTAATAATCACTTTTGTACACTTACATCAGTAACCTCGGTCCACTTCACACATTCTTGACTCTTGTATGATCTTATTAAAAGACCTATGAGATATTACTTATCTCTCCATGTATAGTCCAGACAGTTTGGGTAGTGGCTTGATCACCAAGTTCAGTTCTCATAAGAGGAAAGACAAGAATACAAACATCACCAAGAGAAAGCTATCAGTTTAGTACTCTCACCTAAACTTCTCTTTCACTGAAATGCATGTTAACTTCAATTGTTGTTTTAACCCATTATTCTAATTTGGTTTTCTTCTTCTAATTACTTCATCTCCAATTTTGCAATTTAACTATAACCATCTGTCTAATTTTAGAACTCAGGAGAGATTCATAGTCCACAGAACATCATCTTTTAGTGATGGGTCAGTTGCAACTTTGAGTTATACATTAGCTGAATCAAATGTTAAATGTTGTTATCTGTATCTTATGAGCATTCAGCAACGTTGAAATGCTACTGTCAGCCCTCTTCTGCTGCATCAGTCATGGGCAACACTCAGCAATTTTCTGTTCAGTTATGGTCAGCCATCAGCCATTCTGTTCCACTGCGTTATGGCCAGCACCAGCAGTCCTCACAGATCATCAGTTTCTGATTGGATTTGAACTGGTCTCTGATTGCAAAATCAGGTATAGTGTATCAGATTGCATTTTGTGAAGCGTGTGTCCTGAGATGGCATGGAATTGGATTGCCTCGACAGAAACAGTGAGTGGTCAGCATGAAGTTTGAAAGGTGCAGGTTGTGAACTCAATGGGTAATGTGTCCGGTAGGAGAGTGGGATTGTTGTCAGGTGATCATGAGATGCCAATCCTCATCTCAGCATTTCTGATGGCAGTTGACAGGCACTTTTGTGAGCATATATTGGCTTCCACATCGATTAAGCAAGTGACTTACTTTTGCAAAAGAACATGCCCTTACAGGTGCGTTGCCAAGCTGAGATATAGCATGCACTCCTCAAAGGTGAATTGAATCCTGGTCTCCCACATGACAAGCAGGGATACTAACCAATATACTAACAAGGAACTGCTGCTGATGAGGATTTCTTGGCACATTTGTGTCAGCCTGCTGCTTTCACAGAGCATGTGATTTCCCTCATCAAATCAGGCTTCGTGAGCTGTTCATAGTTAAAAATCACACAACACCAGTTATAGTCCAACAGGTTTATTTGGAAGCACTAGCTTTCAGAGCACTGCTCCTTCATCAGGTGGTTGTGGAGGAGAAGTGCTCCGAAAGCTGATGTTTCCAAATAAACCTGTTGGACTATAACCTGGTGTACGATCTTTAACTTTGTCCAACACTAGCACATCCAAATCATGAGCTGTTCATGGCTGCAGTGTGCTTTCCTACCAATTGGTGCTGCCATGTCTGTCTCAGGATGGCTTCAAATTAGATGTACCCTGTGTTTGTCCTCCCTTCAGCTAAAGATGTATAAGAATCCCTTTGAAACAGATGTTCAAAAGCAAGTATCACAATGGCAGAGGAAATTCTTTCTGGGCAGAAGTCAGGCTGACCAGAGGGCCCTGATTGTTCGTGGTTGCAGACAGAAACAGGGCAAACTCAGTTTTTGCACATGGTCTTCTTGCGTGTATGTTCTTTTAGATTGTACAATGCAAAATGCATAAGGGGGAGAGACACATTCAGATCTGAGGGCAAAGTATGCAGCACAGAGGTGAAGTCAGTAGCTCTTTGACAGAGTTTTGAATAGTTATTTCCTGATTGCACTGGATCAATGCCGGTTGTGTCTTTGTAACACTGCTTGTCTGCAGAGAGTGGACCCGAGACTATGGTGTTGTTTTAGTTCACTTTACAGATTTACGGAAAGGTGCAATAACCAAGGAGAAAATCCTTTGTCCTGATTGGTTCCGTGTGTTTTGGGCAGTCAGTGTGAATTCCTCCTCTGATTGGATTCAAACTGGTCACTGTTTGGAAAAATCAGGTAGAGCACGTCAGGTTGCATTTTATGAAGCGTGTGTCCTGAGATGACATGGAATTGGATTGCCTCGACAGAAATAGTGAATGTTCAGCATGAAGTTTGAAAGGTGCAGGTTGTGAACTCAATGGGTAATGTGTGCAGTCTCCTGTAGGAGAGTGGGGTTGTTGTCAATTGATAGTGAAAGGCCGCTGGCTTCCATATGTCCGAAACCTGTTGATCTTCCAGCTGAAGGAGTTGAGCCCAACTGAGTGTTGCAGACTGGCACATTCCAAAGTCTAGGACTACATGTTGAGGGATGCACTGAAGCTTGGGACAGCTGCCGTCAAGGCTCGGTGGGGAAAGACCACTGTGTAACATCCGCCTGCCTAAAGAAGAACAGGGGGCCCATGCAGTCATTTGGGCTATGCTGACGCCTCAGCTAAAAATGTAATCGTATAGACCTATATATATGAATGATTACTCTGTCTCTGTATACCAAGAAATGGAATGTTTATGGATGTATGGCATGATCAATTGTACAGACCATCAAAATATTTTATGAATAAAGTATATTTTTGAAATTAAAAAAAAGTGCTGGCTTCCATGTGGATCTAGAAAGTGACTTACTCATGCAAACGTACATGCTTTTACAGGTGCATTGCCAAGCTCAGATACAGCACGCACTCTCCAATCAGGAATTTAACCATGTTCTCCCATGTGACAGGCAGGGATACTAATCATTATATTATCAAGAAGCTGCTGCTGTGAGCGCTATGGTGTCTGGTGAGAATTTCTCAGCATATTTGTCTAAGTCTGTTCCCTTCAGAGAATGCAATTTCCCCTCCCATGTGGTCAATAATGCCCTCCAGTGCATCTCCTCCACTTCCAGCACCTCCGCCCTCAATCGCCACCCCTCCAACTGCAACAAGGATAGAAACCCCCAGTCCTTACCTTCCAACCCACTCATCTCTGGATACAGTGCATTATCCTCCACCATATCCACCACCTATAATAAGACCCCACAGCCAGAGATATGTTTCCCTCCCCACCCCATCTGCATTCCGTGGAGACTATTCCCTCTGCGACTCTCTTGCTAGGTCCACACACTCCACCAACCCACCCTCCACACCCGGCAACTTTCCTTGATGTCACACAAGGTGTAAAATCTGTGTGTACACCTCCCCCTTCACCTCCGTCCAAGGCCCCAGAGGACCCTTTCACATTACCTGAACACACATCTACTGTATCTGTGGTCTCCTCTACATCGGGGACTTAGGACGCCAACTCGCGGAACGTTTCAGGGAACATCTCTGGGCCACACGCACCAACCAACTCGACCTCCCTGTCGCTGACGACTTCAACCCCCCCTCCCACTTCCCCCAAGGACATGC
>NW_025196822.1:0-3328 GCF_004010195.1 Chiloscyllium plagiosum
GCCAAGTGTACCCATTTCCTCACACAGTCCAAAGTTGTGCAGGTTTGGTGATTGAGCCATACTAAATTGCACATAGCGTTCAGTGACGTGTTAGGTAGTGGTAAGTGTAGAGAAATAAGGTAGTGGAATGGGTATGGACGGGTTACTCTTCTCAGGGTCGGTGTGGCATAATGGCTAGTTTCCACACTGCAGAGTTTCTGTGTTGGAGGAAGAAACAGACAGGGACAAGGATGAAGGGAGAGACTGGGAGTGAGAAGGAAAGAGAGACGGAAGGATTTCAAGTGGGAAGGGATGGGAACAGAGAGTGGGAAGGGCGGGAAGAGGGAGAGAGTGGAAAGAGAGGGGTGGAGCAGAGTGGGAAGGGGAAGGGGTAGAGAGAGTGAGGAATAGGGACAGGGAGGGGGAAAGGAGGGAGGAGAGAGAGTTGTGAGTTGTGGAGAGAGTGGGATGGGAGGGAGAGAGAAAAAGAGAGGGAAGTGAGGAGAAGAGGTGAGACGAGGTAAGAGAGAGAATGGACAGGGAGAGGGATTCAAGAGAGTAAGAGAATGGACAGGGAGAGGGAATTCAAGAGAGAGTGGCAATTAAGCGGAGAGAAAGACACAGTGGAAAAGAGGGAGAGAGGGAGTGTGAAGGAGGGGTGGGAATGAGCGGGAGTGTGATCGGAGTGGTGAGACAGAGCGTTAAAGGGAGTGGGTACAAAGACAGTGGGAAGGGACGGGTACAGAGAGAGTGTCGTGGTTCTGTTCGCCGAACTGGGAATTTATGTTGCAGACGTTTCGTCCCCTGTCGAGGTGACATCCTCAGTGCCTCCTATGAAGCGCTTCTGTGATGTTTCCTCCGCCATTTATAGTGGTTTGTCTTTGCCGCTTCCAGTTGTCAGTTCCAGCTGTCCGTTGCAGTGGTCGGTATGCTGCATATACACCACAGCAACCACTTTACCCTCATGCACCTGTTTGGTCAGCTTCTCAAATAACTCAGTAAGAATTGTGAGGCAAAACCTACTGATCAGAAAACCATGCTGACAATCCCGATTCAACTTATTCCTTTCTAGATGATTAAGAATACTATCTCTTACCTTTTCTTTCCAACACTTTACCAACAACCACAGTCAGGCTCACAGGCCTATAATTTCCAGGGTGGTCTTTACTTCCCTTCTTGAATAAGGGAACAATATTTGCTATGCTCCAGTCTTCCGGCACAATTCCATTTGATAATGACGACAGAAAAATGAAACTAATGGCTCTGCAGTCTCCTCCGTGACTTCCCAGAGAATCGTCGGATAAATCACATCTTGCCAAGAGGATTTATATTTTTTCAAACTTTTACGAATTGATAAGGCCTCCTCCTTTTGAACGGCAATCCTGTCTAGTCTAGTGGCTTGTATCTCAGTATTCTGCTCAACAACATTGTCTTTTTGCATTGTGGAAGCGTGAGGGTTTTCCTTCACCCTATTCAGCAATGACTTCTTGCATCACCTCCTGGCTCTTCTTAACTCTCTCGTTAGGTCTCTCTAGGCTCTCTTCTAACTCTCAAGTGCCCTAACTGAGCGTCCACGGTTCATCCTAACATAATCCTTCTTCTTCCACTTGACAAGAGCTTCAACTTCTTTAGTAAACCACGGCTCCCTGGGTTTACAACTTCGTCCCTGGATGACTGTTGCATAACTGTTAAGGACATGGAGGAACTGCACATCGAATATGCTTCACGGTTCAATTATGCACATCCTATGCAGTTTCCTTCCCCATCCAATGCACCCTAAATCTTGTATCATCATTGCGTTTCCCCCAACAAAAACTCTTCACTTGCGTGATATACACATGCCTTTCCATCGCTAAAGTAAACATCACCAAAGTCCTCACCTGCCTTCAAATCTAACACCTCTCCGGGTTCATTTCTCAGTACCAAATCCAATGTGAGCTCACCCTTTGTTGGCCTGTCTACTTATTACATATTGTGTCAGGATAGTCTCCTGCACACATTAAACAAAAAAGTGACCTGCCTGAGGTAATTGACCTATCATTTTCCCAGTCAATATTTTGAGAGTTAAATTTTCTCATAAGAACTACACTGTCCCTCTCGCTCCTATCGAGAATGACCTTTGCTATCCTTTCAGGAGAAAGTGAGGTCTGCAGATGCTGGAAATCAGAGCTGAAAATGTGTTGCTGGAAAAGCGCAGCAGGTCAGGCAGCATCCAGGGAACAGGAGAATCGACGTTTCGGGCATAAGCCCTTCTTCATTCCGGTTACACTTCTCTAAGTACTGACAATCTCTCTGGAACACCAATGTAAATACAACCATACTTTCTGGGACCCTATAAATATCGAAAGAATCCCCTGGAACCCTGATTAAATACCAACACACTCACTGGGACTCCTCGTGGAAATAGCGACGTACTTTCCATAACCACTCTGTAAATACAGTCCCCGGTGCCCAAATGGAAAGACCGACACAGTTCCGGAATCCCAGGGCACATCTTGATCGCCAGAGGCCTATTCCCTGGGCAGAAATTGTTAACACGAGGGGCCACAGTTTTCAGCTGTTTGGCGGAAAGTATCGAGGGGATGTCCGAGGCGGTTTCTTTTTGCTGAGTTCTGAGAGCATGGAATGCATTGCCAGCAGCAGTTGTAGAAGCGAGGTCAGTCGGGATATTTAAGAGACTGCTGGACATGCATATGGTCACAGAAATGTGAGGGTTCGTACATTATGTTTACCTTAGATGATGATCAATGGTCGGCACAACATCGTGGGCTGAAGGGCCTGTTCTGTGCTGTACTGTTCTATGTTCTACATTCTATCTCCTGAAAGAACAAACACACTCCCCAGGGACAACCCTTTAAATACCGACACTCACCTTGGGACCATACCGTAATAACTGACACAATCCACGTGACCATCCTGTAAATGTGGACATACTGCTGAGGACCTTCCTGAAAATACCAACACACTCACCGGAAACCTCCTTTGAATCAAGACACACAATCCAGGGCCCCTCTGTAAATACTGACACACTCGACGGATTCCACTGTAAATACTGCACACTCAATCAGAACCCTAGGTAAATACCAACATTAACCCCAGGACACTCCCTGCAACACTGACACACTCCCCAGAACACCAGTGTAAATACACACACTGTCCCAGTGCACATTCACTGTAAATAGTAACACACTCCCTGGGAACCACCGTACGTACAACCACAGTCAACTGGACCAGTCCCCCGTAAACTCTGACACACAATCTATTACTCCGCCATAAATACCCGGGGACCACTCGTGTAAATAGCGACACACTCCCCAGAGTCTGCTTACAGTACCGATGCACCACAGAG
>NW_025196822.1:3739-4965 GCF_004010195.1 Chiloscyllium plagiosum
GTCCATGTACATCTCCCTGCGGCCACCTGAAAATACTGACACAATCCCAGGGATCCCCATATAAATAACTGCAAATACTCCGAGACCCCCCGGAAATACTGACACACTCACTGGGACACCTCTGCAGGGACCGCCACACTCTCTGATACCCTCTATAAATATCGAAACAATCGTCAGGTCACCCTTGTACATACAAACACACTCTCCCTAAACCACTGTAACGAGTGACACACTCCCCCGGACATCGCCCCTCATCCCCCTGGACATACTGACACACTTCCCATGACCCTGCTCTAAATACCACACACTCCCAGCGACCCCCTCTGTAAAAACTGACATAATACACAGGACCTCCTTCCCGTTAATATCGGCAGACTCCGCGGAACCCCCCTGTGAACACTGAAGCAGTCCCAGGTATACCGATGTAAATAACTATACTCTCCCGGTGACACCCCTGCAAAACCTAACACACTCTCTGGGCCACCTGTGTAAGTACCACCACACTCGCTGGGATTCCCCTAAAAATATCGAGTCCCATCTCTGTAAACACTGACACACTCCCCAGGAACCACACCCCGCCTTGGAAAAGCTGACGCACTCCCCAGGCTACCCATTGTAAATACTGAAACAATCCCTTGGAACACCCTGTAAATTCCAACACACTCTCCGGGATGATCCTGTAAATAACTGCACACACCATGAACCCATGTCAAATACTGATATACTCCACAGGAGACCCCTGTGAGTACAATGACAATCCCCAGGGCCGACTCTGTAAATGCCCGCACTCTTACAAGGCATACTCCGTAAATGCTGACACATAACCCATGAAACCCCTATAAATACTCACACCTCTGTAAGTACCACCCCACTCGTTTGGACACATGTAAATACGGAAACTTTCATCGGGATGCCCCATGTAAGTACCGACAGACTCCCCGTGACCCCCTCTGGAAATATTGGCACACACGCTGGGTCATCCCGTGTAAATGTTGAAACAATCTCCGGGAAAACCTGTAAATGCCAACATACTCTATGTGACTCCTTCCCTGCAAATACTGACACACTCCCCGGAAACCCCTCTGTATACACCAACACACTTCCCTGGACCCCCTGTAAATACCAACGCACTCACTGTCACCATCTAATAGATACCAAAACACTCCCTGGCAACCTCACCACCTCCCTTTAAATACTGTCCCCGGGACACACTGCAAATACTGACA
>NW_025196823.1:0-1321 GCF_004010195.1 Chiloscyllium plagiosum
GGCTACAGGGATGGTGCAGGGGGGAGAGACTCAGATACTGAGGCTCATTCTGGGGTAAGTGGGACTTCTACAAATGGGATTGTTTACACCTGAACCAAGGGGTACCAATATCCTGGGAGGGAAATTTGCTCATGCTTTTTGAGAGAGTTCAAAGTAATTCAGCTGGGAACCTGAATTGTAGCGCCACTGTACATGAGGTTGAGAGCAGTGAGGTCATAAATAAGAGTTCAAGGTCGAATGAATGTACCGGCAAGCAGGAAGGTGGTTTGAAGTGCATCTACTTCAACCCCAGGAACATCCGGAATAAGGTGGGTAAACTTGCAGCATGTGTTGGTACCTGGGACTTCAATACTGTGGCCATTTCGGAGACATGGATAGAGCAGGGACAGGAATGTTGTTGCAGGTTTCAGGGTTTAGATGTTTCAGTTAGAACAAGGAAGATGATGAAAGAGGGGGAGATGTGGCATTGTTAGTGAAGGATAGTATTACAAAGGCAGGAAGTGATGGAAAAGCATTAGCTACCCTCCAGTCTTACGGCACCTCACTGTGGATGTCGATGACACACATAATCTTGGTTGGGGTCCCTAGCTTGCCAAAATATCCTGGGATCCACCTGATGAGTTCCTGAGGATAAAGCTAGCTCTATTCGTTTGAAGACTTTCAGTACCTTTTTTTCTCTGTTGTGGATTCTTTCCAAAGCATCACTATTTATTTCCCATGTTCCGAACTGTTCATGTCTTTCTCCACAGTAAATTCTGACGGGAACTGTTCATGTCTTTCTCCACAGTAAATTCTGACGGGAACTTTTTGTCAATATCCTACCCATCTCCTCTGGTTACAAACCTAGACTGCATTGTTGATCTTTACAGGCCTCTATTCTTTCCTTATTCATTCTTTGGAACCTTGTCAAAAAGCTTCAGAAACTTCAAATAAACCATATTTCCCCACCACCATTCCCCTCCTTCATTCTTAATTATTCTACCAATTATTCTGCCTATAGCCATACCAACAAAAAAAATCAAATAGGCTCATAAAAAGAAATATCTTTCATGAAACATGTCTCCCATTGTTTCTAAGAGCCCAGTTATTTTTATTGTCATATCCTTTCTAACACATTCCAGGACATTTCAAACTTACTGTTAGGCGAACACCATTTGGTTTCTGAATATTTGCTCAAAGGCTTTTGGGAGTCCCTTGTGTATCAGTCTGAAAAAGGTTGCTGACAGGTTCCTCGGGAAGTGGAGAAGGCAAATCAAATGCTGGCATTTATTTCAAAGGGAATGGAGAATAAAAACAGGGAGGTGTTGCTGAAACTATACAA
>NW_025196823.1:1653-4965 GCF_004010195.1 Chiloscyllium plagiosum
ATCCTATGCACCATTGTATTTGACACTTGCACATTCAAAAAGAGATTTCAACTATTCACATTATCCTTGCCTCTCCTAATTTTATATTCCTGTACCTGCTCGCCCCTCAGTCACTTACACTCTGAAAAAACAATCCAAGTTTGTCTAATCTCACCCGAAAGCTAACACATTCTCAAAACATTGAACATAGGCAACATGCTGGTAATCTGCTTTTGCACCCTTTCCAAATTCTCCATATCCTTCCTATTGTGTGGTAATGAGAACTGCCGGCAGTACATCAATTGTATCCAAACAAGTCTCAAAGAGTTAGAGCATGATGTTCAACCCTCGATATTCAAATCTGCAAGTAAATGGAACAGGCTTTCGTTGCGCTTTCTTTCCCACCTTACCCACTTGTTTTACCAATTTCAGACAGCTATGGACATGCACCAAGACCTCTGAATGTATTATTGCCCCACAGTCTCCTAACTATCTCACACGTGTCCAGATTAAACTCAGTTTGTTATTTCGCCACCTACCTTTCAAGCTGATGTGTATCCTGCTGTAAACTTTGATAGCCTTCCTTAGTGTCCACAACTCCACCAATCATCTTGCCATCTGCAATAATTATCTTTGGCATTTCCTTTGGTTTCTCTAGTGGGAGATGCTGCAAACAGGTGGCATAAAATCCAAGCAAGTGCTCGCTAGTTCACGATGCATGATAGCTCAGTGGTTAGCACTGCTGCCTCACACTTTTAGGGACCTGTGTTCGATTCCAGCCTCGGGTGACTGTCTATGTGGAGTGTGCACATTCTCCCCGTGTCTGCGTGGGCTTCGTCTGGGTGCTCTCGTTTCCTCTCACAATCTGAAGATGTGCAGATCAAGTCATGCTAAGTTACCCACAGTGTTCGGTCCATTAGTCAGGATAAAATGTAGGGGAATGGGTCTGGATTGGGTACTCTCCGGAGGGTCTTTTTGGGCCAAATACTCTGTTGCCACACTGTAGGGAATCTAATCTAAAGACAGTGGTGAGGAGGAATGTGTTCACTCAGAGGATCGTGAATCTGTGGAATTCCTTACTGCAGAGGGCTGTCAAGTCTGGGTCTTTCAGTATGTTTACAGTAGAAATAGCCACATTTTACTTAAGCAGGGAAACAAGGGTTACATGGAAAACACGGGAAAGTAGAGTTTGGGATCATCAGATCTGCCATGATCTCATTCAATCGCAGAAATACCTGATGGGCCAAATGGCTTAATTCCACTTTTGTGTCGCATGATCTTCGCTTAATCAGTTTCAACCTCAATAAAAGATTGTATAATATTATGGTTCTGTGCTCACAGAACTCGTTTATAATGAGATTATTAGACATTTATCATTACACAGCATTTGATCCAGAATAGCCCATTCTATGTTGTGATAGAAAACCATCTTAGATACAATATACGACTCCATTCATTGCAGTTATCCAGTCGGGAATGAGACTCCTATCACACGTAGTAACTTTCGTGCCCTTGCAACAAGAACATCTAATTTCCTGACATGAAATCATATTTGCATGACCATCACTGGCTGGTGCCTGCACAAGAATTTCTACTAACAGTTGCTGCCCCTTGTTGTTTTTCAGCTTCAGCCAGAAAGAATCTGCATTTTGATCTTCCAATCCACGTGGCTGTCTCACTAACACACTGACTGCATCTGTTCTTCACAACACAGCTTGACCTCATTTGTTTTTTACTTCCCAGCCATGGTCATTCTGCAGTCGCACCTTCATATTGACAGTTCAATCATATCAGATCATTTCAGATAATGCTGTCATTCCACCTGCCTTGTCACAAATGCAAGGAATGTTTCAGTGATTGTGGGGGTAAAGGGACAGATAGATGTCACAGAAATAACAAATATTGTAGGGATTCTAAGATGTTACAGATTAAGCACCGGTTGAGAATATTAGTGGGTGAAAGAACTTTCGAGATTAAAGGAAGTTACAGAAATAGTGGTGGCTGGAGTAGATTCCAGAGATAGAGTTGGGTGTAGGTAGAGAGTGGCAGACAATCCGAAAGGCAAAGATAAGAGCATTTTAGAGAGAAGACAATTGTATAAACTGGAGCAATGAACAGAGATATGGAAGGTTGTGGAGACTGAAGAAGTTTCCAGGTATCAGAACAAAGAGCAAAGAAAATTACAGTACAGAAATAGGCCCTTCAGCCCTCCAAGCCTGCGCCAATCCAGAGCCTCTATCTGAACCTGTTGCCAATTTCCTAAGGATCTGTATCCCTCTGCTCCCTATCCATTCATGTGTCTGTCCAGATACATCTTAAATGACGCTATGGTACCTGTCTCTACCATCTGCCCAGCCAATGCGTTCTGGACATCCACCACCCTCTGTGTAAAGAACTTTCCATGCATATCGCCCTGAAACTTTTCCCCTCTCACCTTGAACTTGTGACCCCGAGCAATTAATCCCTCACTCTGGGGAAAAAGCTTTTTGCTATCCACCGTGTCTATACCTCTCATGATTTTGTAGACATCAATCAGGTTCCACTTGAACCCCCTTTTTTGTCTTCATAGCAAGTGATCACCAGACCAGACAACATCCTCGTGAACCTCCTCTGCACACTCTTCAATACGTCCACATCCTGCTGGTGATGCGGCAACCAAAACTGTACGCAGCACTACAAAGTCTTATACAACTCAGACATGACCTGCCAGCTCTTATACTCAGTACCCTGTCCGTTGAAGGAAAGCATGCCGTATGCCACCCAATGCCACCCTCACCCTGATGGCCACCTTTTTGTGTGGCTGCATCAAGCTGTGCGTGGATCCCCAGTACGCAAACACTAAGTGCCACTACGTACTGAGGTTCTACCAGTCCCCGGTGTTGTGAAGGATGGGCCTGGCCTCGCTGCCGCGGAACGCTCCGAGTAGTTGGACCGTTCCGTATCACCTGTCCTTCGTGGAGAAGTTTATGAAGCAAAACACCTTTGACCACAAGTCCATCAGGAAGTGGTCAGCACGTAGTGTCCTTGAGACCCTTCGGGAAAAGGAGAGGGCGGATCCTATCGAGCCGTTCCCTGAGCAGACTGTCAAAGCAATTTGGCAGAATGCCTCATCGCCAGAACTTTCCAACAAGCACCAAGACATGGCTTGGCTGGTGGTGAGAAGGGCTCTGCCAATGAGATCCTTTATGCACGCCTGGACTCTCAGCCGCACCGCACGCTGCCCTCGAAGCGGCTGCGGGGGGGACGAGACTGTCACACACCACCATCTGGAATATGCCTATGCAGAGGAAGTCTGGAGAGAAATGCAGTGGTGTTTGTCGAGGTTCGTCCCGA
>NW_025196824.1:0-2923 GCF_004010195.1 Chiloscyllium plagiosum
CTCCTACCTCCCCCCACTTTCCAACTTCCAGCTTTGCAGAGAGGTCCTCTATGTATGGGATTGGGTATTCATTCAGTTGTCAGAAACAGATGTCAGTTTGTTTAAATTCCCCACAGAAGGGAAGTGGCCTGTTAAGCTTTATTATCAGTATGTTCTGTGCTTCCCATTCTGGAAATTACTGGTTTGATGATTCCATCACTTCCTAGTCACTTCATTGCTGCCTCTAATTTTGCATGTAAGGCAAATGGTACCGGGAGGGCCCTGCAGAATCGTGGACTTGCTTCCTGGTCAACATGCAAGGTGGCATTGGCTCCTTTAATATTTCCGCAAACTTCCTGAAAAACCCCAGGTATTTACTTGGAATTTCACTCAGGCAGCCATTTTCTAATCTAAAACTTGTTGAGCCAATCTAGGTAAATCTTACTCAACCAATTTCGTCCCATTCAGCTTGAGCCTGAATCTTTTCCACAATCAGTGGCAACTGGACCAGCTGCTACTCATGTGAGACCAGACTAAAGTTGTCCCCTTAATCTGTAGAGATTCCTCGATATGGGTTATCATAGTTTTAAGTCTTACACAAACTTAAGGTTTGGAATCCAGATATGCAGGTTAGGTGAATTGACCATGCTAAATTGCCCATAGTTTTCATGGACGTGTAGGTTAGGTATGTTAGTCATGGGAAATGTAGAGTAATATGGTAAGCGAATTGATCTAAGTGGGATACTCTTCAGACGGTCAGTGTGGACTTGTTGGGCCTAATGGCCTGTTTCCACACTGTCGTGATTCTATGAGCAGAAATTAGGCTATTCAGCCCATCGAATCTGCTCAACCATTCAATCAATGCTGATAAATTTCTCAACCCTCAACTCTCCATATCCCTTGATCCCCTTGATACTCAAGAACCTATCTATCTCCTTCTTAAATATATTCAAAGACCTGACTTCCACAGCCTTCTGTGGCAATGAATTCCATAGATTCACCACTCTCTGGCTGAAGAAGCCCCTCCTTATCTTCATTTTAAAAGGTCTTCCCTTTACTCTAAGGCTATGCACTCGGGTCGCAGTCTCTCCTACCAATGGAAACATGTTCCCAATATCTACTCTTCCCAGACCATTCAGTATTACGTATGTTTCAATTGGATCCCCTCTTATATTTCTAAACTGCACTGAGTAAAGACCCTGAGTCCTCAAATGTTCCTCATATGTAAAAGCTTTTCATTCCTGGGATCATTTACATGAACTTCCTGCGAACACGCACCATGACCAGTAAACCCTTCCTGAGATATGGGGCCCAAAGCTGAGCACAATACTCCAAGTATGGTCTGACCAGAGAGTTATAGAGCCTCAGAAATACACCCCTGCTTTTATATTCAATTCCTCTCAAAATAAATGTCATCACTGCATTTGCCTTCCTAACTGTTGGCTCAACCTGCAAGTTTAACTTGAGAGAATCCTGGAGTAGAACTCTCAAGGCTCTTTACACTTCAGACTTGTGAACTTCCTCCCCATTTAGAAAATAGACATGCCTCTATTCTTCCTACCAAAGTGCATGACCTCACACTTTCCCACATTGTACTCCATTTGCCACTTCTTTGCCCACTCTCCGAACCTGTCCAAATCCTTCTGCAGCCTCCCTGCCTCCTCAAAGCTACCTGTCCTTCTACCTATATTTGCATCATCTACAAACTTAGCCAGAATGCCCTCAGTTCCTTCATCTCGATTGTTAATGGAGAAAGTGAAAAGTTGTGGTCCCATTACTGAGCCTTGTGGAACACCACTTCTCACTGGCTGCTATCATGAGAAGGACTCATTTGTGCTGAAAATGTGTTGCTGGAAAAGCGCAGCAGGTCAGGCAGCATCCAAGGAGCAGGAGAATCGACGTTTCGGGCATGAGTCCTGAAGAAGGGCTCATGCCCGAAATGTCGATTCGGCTGCCTCTTGGATGCTGCCTGACCTGCTGCGCTTTTCCAGCAACACATTTTCAGCTGTGATCTCCAGCATCTGCAGTCCTCACTTTCTCCTAAGGGACTCATTTGTCCTCACTCTCTGTTTTCTGCCAGATAGCCAAGCTTTTATCCATGCTAGCACCTTCCCTCGAACACCATGGGCCCTTACTTTACTCAGCAGCCTCCTGTGCGGTCCTTTGTTAAAGGCCTTTTTGAAGTCCAGGTATCTAGAGTCATAGAGATGTACAGCATGTACAGCAAAACAGACCCTTCGGTCTAACCCATCCATGCCGACCAGATATCCTAACCCAATCCAGTCCCACCTGCCAGCACCCGGCCCATATCGCTCCAAACCCTTCCTATTCATATACACATCCAAATGCCTCTTAAATGTTGCAATTGTACCAGCCTCCACCACTTCCTCTGGCAGTTCATTCCATACAAGCACCACCCTCTGTGTGAAAGAGTTGTCCCTTAGGTCTCTTTTATATCTTTCTCCTCTTACCCTACACCTATGGCCTGAAGTTCTGGACTCCCCAAACCCAGGGAAAAGACTTTGCCTATTTACCCTATTCATGCCCCACATAATTTTGTAAACCTCTATAAGGTCACTCCTCAGCCTCTGATACTTCAGGGAAAACAGCCCCAGCCTGTGCAGCCTCTTCCTATAGCTCTAATCCTCCAACCCTGGCAACATTCTTGTAAAACCTTTCTGAACCCTTTCAAGTTTCACAACATCTTTCCTACAGGTGGGAGACCAGAATTGCACACAATATTCCAACAGTGGCCTAACCAATGTCATGTCCAGCCACAACATGACCTCCTAACTCTTGTACTCAATACTCTGACCAATAAAAGAAAGCATACCAAACACTGAGGATGTCACCTAGACAGGGGACGAAACGTCTGCAACACAAATTCCCAGCTCGGCGAACAGAACCACAACAACGAGCACCCGAGCTACAAATCTTCTCACAA
>NW_025196824.1:3937-4967 GCF_004010195.1 Chiloscyllium plagiosum
CGTTCCAGTGAAAACAGCCCCAGCCTGTTCAGCCTCTCCCTATAGCTCAAATCCTCCAACCCTGGTAACATCCTAGTCTGGGTCTGGGTGGGTGCGCTTTGGTGGGTCGGTGAGGACTTGTTGGGCTGAAGGGCCTGTTTCCACACAGTAAGTAATCTAATCTACACTCCAACTTCCTTTACACTCTTCTAAGGATTCACTCAATCTATCCTGTCTATACCTTACATATGCTTCCTTCTTTTTCTTAAGCAAACCCTCAATTTCTTTAGTCATTCAACATTCCCTATACCTACCAGTGTTTCCTTTCACCCTGACAGGAATATACCTTTTCTGGATTCTCGTAATCTCATTTCTGAAGGCTTCCCATTTTCCAGCCGTCCCTTTACCTGCGAACATCTGCCCCCAATCAGCTTTTGAAAGTTCTTGTCTAATACCGTCAAAGTTGGCCTTTCTCCAATTTAGAACTTCAACTTTTAGATCTGGTCTATCCTTTTCCATCACTATTTTAAATCATCCATTGGTTCTCCTTGGTCTCACCTGCTTGTTACCGCCTCAAAGAATTGCAACAGATTTGTTAGACATGACCTCCCCTCAGTGAAACCATGCTGACTTTGCCCTATTTTATCGTGCACTTACAAGTATTCAGAAATCTCATCCTTCACAATATATTCATGGATCTCACCCACAACTGAGTTTAGGCTAATTGATCTGTAATTTTCGATCTTTTGCCTTACTCCCTTTTTAAACAAGGGTGTCACATTGGCAATTTTCCAGTTCTCTGAGAGCCTTCCTGGCTCTAGTGATTCCTGAAAGATCATCACTAACGCCTCCACTATCTCTTGAGCTATCTCCCTTCAAACTCTGGGGTGTAGTCTTTCTGGTCCAGGTGATTAATCCACCTTCAGGCAATTCAGTTTTTCTAGCACCTTCTCCTTGATCATAGCCATCATACTCAGCTCTGTTTCCTCATTCTCTTGAATTTTTGGGATATTACCCGTGTCTTCCACTGTGAAGACTGAAGCCAAGTAAT
>NW_025196825.1:0-4968 GCF_004010195.1 Chiloscyllium plagiosum
CCTTTTATCTTAGCCTGCTTGGCACACCCTCCTTATTCTTGAAGAAGGGCTTATGCCCGAAACGTCGATTTTCCTGCTCTGTTGATGCTGCCTGACCTGCTGCGCTTTTCCAGCAACACATTTGTCAGCCCAGATTAAGATGGCAGCACTAGCAGAGACTGGTAGTGTTTGGGCTCCTGAGTCCGTCCACTCCAGGCAAACTGCATCCTTTTTTCTGTCTCCTTTTTGTCTTTCTTTCTTCATCTTCAAGGCCTGACCAGTGTTGGCAGGGCAGTGGCTGCGGCGTGGATGGCATTGATTGGGATTCTCCGCAGTGGTAGGCCGTGTTGGCAAAAACAGCAGCGGTGGCAGAGCTGGGGTCTTTTGGGTCTTCGGCATTACCATTGGTGTTCCTGGAGTGGGGACTCCTTGAGGCCTAGAATACCTTGCAGAAATCTTGCAAAAGTCCTGAGCCATGCTTGAGACTTAATTTGAACAGAAGATGAACTTTTTATCTTTTTGTAAAATGGTTGTGACGGCAAAATATTTTACACTGTATCTTCCTAGATATATTTGACAATAAAAATCATTCATTCATTTCGATTATGCTCGAAGTACCAGTTTTCAGACCAAAATGCAAAGGCAGATTAGCTGTCCTGGCTTTATACAAGTATACTGAGAGATCCTAAATTCAGGGAGACAGAGAATCTCAAAGAGAGAAATAGGGAATTAGCTATTGCAAATAGTGAGGGAAACAGGTTTCTCTGTTAGCCACCACATGGAATGCACATCAGAACAACTTCTCAAGAAGGTGAAGAAATAGAACCTGTGGAAATGTAAGGACACTTGAAGATTCACACTCTGGTCATGAGAAGGAGTCACTTGAGTGCACTTTGCTGCTGAAGGTCACTGAGGATTCTCAGAAGACTGAGGAAATTGACTTTCCATGGACATTGGATGCTATGATGCAGTGAGATAGAGAGAAGCAAGCCTGTGGGAAACTGAGAACAACTTCAGACTGGCTTCTGCACCGGCCACAATTCTGCTGAGAATATGCTGTGGAGAATTTTTGGACATTAGATTAGATTACTTACAGTGTGGAAACAGGCCTTTCGGCCCAACAAGTCCACACCGACCCGCCGAAGCGCAACCCACCCATTCCCCTACATTTACCCCTTTACCTAACACTACGGGCAATTTAGAATGGCCAATTCACCTGACCTGCACATCTTTGGACTGTGGGAGGAAACCGGAGCACCCAGAGGAAACCCACGCAGACATGGGGAGAACGTGCAAACTCCACAGAGTCAGTCGCCTGAGTCGGGAATTGAACCCGGGTCTCTGGCGCTGTGAGGCAGCAGTGCTAACCACTGTGCCACCGTGCCACCCATAGGATATTAAGGGCATATCTTTTCCATAATTTAGTGTATTTGTTACCTACTGTGTAATATTCAGCTGATTGTTGATCTAGATTTGTCACTATAAAATTATTAAAACATGAATATTCATTCAATATTGAGTCAACCATTTGGTATTCAAATCTCTTTTTAAAAGTCAGTTGTCTTCAGAGGGATTACAATAGTGGGGCTATCATTCTGTAAAATGTACAGAATTGCATTTAATATTCAATAGATTATACTTTATTTTCAAGTGTGCATGTGCCTTATCATTTTTAGTCTGGAAGAACGTACAATTCCTGTTTTCTCAACACTCACTTGGCCATTATTCCAAAGGAAGGCAAAAAAAATAACTTCAAAGGCATTTGGAAGCTTTCTATGACAGCATTGGCGTTAATGACTGGCAGGAAAGGATGATCATTTAAGGGTGCATCACGCTTTGAGTCACAACAATGTTTTCATGATGAGGCAGATCGATGGCAGTTAGGGAAAGAAAAGGTAAGCAGATCTTGAACTCTGGATTCCACTACCTCATGGGGCATATTCTCTATGTGCCCGATGCATTGAAACTTCACCTGTTCAGTCCCATGGAGAGAGGCTCACATCTCTGAATAAATATTACCCTCAAATCAAGGAATAGGCATATATATAAATATATTTGGATTAAAGATTGATTAATTAAACATTTGAATTTTGACAAATTGGTGCACTGGCAGCTTTTTTTGTCTTTAGACCAGAATGGTGCTGGAAAAGTACAGTCTGGTCAGGCAGCATCCAAGGAGCAGGAAAATCAATGTTTTGGGCAAAAGTTTCCAGAATATGCAGTCCTCACTTTTGCCTAGCTTTTTTTGTCTTATTCATTCTTGGAATGTGAGCACTACTGGCATGACTAATGTTCATCATTTATTTATTTTTGCTGTCCCTCCTTAATTGCCATTGTGAAAGTGATGGTCAGTTACCTTCTTGAATCATCACGGTCCATGTGGCATAGGTACTGTTAGAAAAGGAATTCCAGCATTTTGACCCTGTCGCAGTGACAAAAACTGCTGGAGAGACTCAGGTCTGACAGTTCCTCTAGAGAGAAAAACAGAGTTAACGTTTTGAGTCCAGTGATCCAATGAGGGCAGCATAATGGCTCAGTTGTTAGCACTGCTGCCTTGCAGTGCCAGGGACCTGGGTTCAATTCCATCTTCTGTATGGAGTTTGCACGTTCTTCCCATGTTTGCAAGAGTTTCTTCCGGGTGCTCCAATTTCCCCCTACAGTCCAAAGGTGTGCAGGTTAGGCAAAATGGTCATGCTAAATTGTTCATAGTGTCCAGCAGTGTGCAGGATGGGTGGGATTAGCCATGGGAAATGTAGGATTACAGGGATAGGGTAAAAGGGTGAATATGGATGGGATGTGCTTCGGAGGGTTGGTGTGGATTCGATGGGCGGAATGGTCTGCTTCCACACTGTAGAGATTCTATGATTCCATGAACCTTGTCAGAACTGGGAATGGTGATTTTGTTCCAAATGAGGATAATGTGTGGCTTGGAGACAACAGCTTCGCTTCACTTGGAGGTCGCCACTGATGATGTTACCTCGCCAGGTAATGAAACGTCTGGATATCAAACCTAAATCCTAAATCTCTATGACTCTATGAACCGGCATTAAATCAATTATGCCAAGATGGATATCAGGGAATACTGGTGTGATATTGCTATAGGTCAGTGATTTTGATTGCAAACGTGAAAAAAACAATGTCATGGCTTCCTAGCCAAGGACTATAACCTGAGGCAGCTCAGATTAAGTTACTTGCTGGTGAGAACATTAGATTAGATTACTTACAGTGTGGAAACAGGCCCTTCTACCCAACAAGTCCACACCGACCCGGCGAAGCACACCCACCCAGACCCATTCCCCTACACCTAACACGACGGGCAATTTAGCATAGCCAATTCACCTAACCTGCACATTTTTTTGGACTGTGGGAGGAAACCAGAGCAAACCCATGCAGACACGGGGAGAATGTGCAAATTCCACACAATCAATCGCCTGAGGCAGGAATTGAACCCGGGTCTCTGGTGCTGTGAGGCAGCAGTGCTAACCACTGTGCCACCGTGTTATTGTAAAATAACATTTTTACAAAATACTTTGATTTTTGTATTTATGTGATCCATTTGTTATAAATCTGACAAAATACCACAATCTACAATAATTATGTATTCAATGATATCACTTTGTTTATTGCTGTTGATTTTTGTTGGTGCCTGGAGACATGTTAAAAGGGGGTCATATTAGAAAATAGCCTGAGAAGCACTATGCTAGTTGCAGGATCTTATATATGTACAAATTTGAAGAGAGCAATACTTTGGGTCATTGAACAAAAATCTAATTCAATTTCTGATTTAATTCCCTTGACATACTGTCAGCATTCCTTTCTTTATTTTGCTCGAGAACTAGGGTGGATTGGATAGAAATAGGGAAGGGGAATTGGTCATAAAAATTACATGACAGGACAATAGCTTTATTTCTTCCCAAAAGACACAGATTTTCAGAGGTGAAGGTAATATTAAATATGTCAATGCAAGGAATGCTGCCTTGGTGACTACATTCGACAGATCTCCTTTATCCGGATAAATCAAAAGCAACAAATTATTCATCCACTGTTACGCATAATAATATTATTAAGTCAGGACGGCACACTGTACATTTGGCAATTTAAGGGAGCTCCTTCCTGCTGGTAAAGAGCAAATAGTTAGATGACTCAGTGTGTAAATTGTAATGAACTGAATTTGCCATATAAATGCAGTCGTGACAAGAACACGTCAAAGGCTAGGGATTCTGAAGTGAGTAACTTACCTGCTAGTTTCCCAAAGCCTGTCCACAAGACACAAATCAGGAGTGTCATGAAATATTCCCGACTTGCCTGAATGAGTGCAGCTTCAACATTACCCAAGAAGCTTGAACCATCCAGAACAAAGCACCATACTGACAAACATTAACTTCCTTTGCCGTAGAAAAAAAATAACAATTGTCAATTTGTATTCTTGCAAAATGTCCTGAAGAGTGTGAATGCAAAGCTTTAGGAAATGTCTCGTTCTTCAACTATCCTCAAGTTATATTTGTAATGCAAAACTCGGGGAAACTCAGTCATTTTCGGAGCATTGAAACTTTTACAGCTTTGGCACCATGTATCAGGAATGTCTCCAGCCAGCGAGGGCTCCCTCACCGATTCTCATTGAATCCGGTCATGCTCAGGCTCCTTGATGCCCCACTCAGTCACATGTGGCCTTGGGCCATTACTCTCACCTCACCTCAGGAACTGAGCTCTTTCCTGCACATTTGAACCAAAAGTAATGAGGTCAGCAGCTGAGGGTTACTGCTGGAACCCAGACTGAGTGTCACTGAGTAGGTATTGCTAAGCAAATGCTGCTTGATAGCACTGTTGATGATACCTACATCACTTACTGATGGCCAAGACAGACTGATGGGATAGGAATTGACTGAGTTGCATGAATTTTTAAGATTCCTTACGGCCCAACATGTCTACACCAACCCTCCGAAGAGTAAACCACCTAGTCCCATTTCCCTCTCACTAATGCACCTAACA
>NW_025196826.1:0-4970 GCF_004010195.1 Chiloscyllium plagiosum
AATCCTTCAGCATTTCTGCAACAAACGTAAACCAGATTGTAAGCCTGTTCCTCCAACGATCTTTTCCTTTAATGTGAAAGTATAAGATGTTTGCACCGTACACTAACCACAAAATTATGAAGCTGATGAATATGGTGAAGAGGGAAATAACTGACCTCCTCCGGCTCTCCATCTCTGCCTCTTCGTGACTCTCTCCCATCCTCTGACCCCTAAGGCTCTTGCGGACTCGACTGGCCACCAAAATGTACTTGACCGTCAGAGTGTTCATCAACAGAATGAACATGAATGGGATGAAAGGGGTTAAAATATAACCAAACCACCTAAATCCCAGCCACCTGGGATCAGTAAAATAACTTGACTTTATATTGCAGTATCTTGGAACATTGTCAACTATCCTCCAAGGTTTATACCGAAAATAAAAGAGAATGTCCTTTGAAAAGAGCAGAATGCCGGTTTCAGCCAGAGTCACGGCCAAGGTTTTCTCTGTCCAACATTTCCTCTTCATTTTCAGGCAGCAAATGGCGACAAAACGATCAAAGGAGAAAAGGACAGTGAACCAGACGGAACAATCTGCCGCTGTACGAGCCAAGGCAGAGACAACACAGGGGTGATGTTCAGGAAACAGTTTGGGAAGTATAAGTATTTGAGTCGCCACAATATGATGTGTGTGAGAATGAATAGTAGATCCGATATTGCCATCGCCAACAGGCAGCGTATTGTGCAGTTGGAGAGGCCTCATTTTCCACGTGCGAGAACCAAAATAACCAGGAAATTAACTAAAAGAGAAGGTAAAATAGAAATCAGAAATTAGGTAAAAACCTGATGAAGGGCTTTTGCCCAAAACGTCGATTTTACTGCTCATCGGATGCTGTCTGAACTGCTGTGCTTTTCCAGCACCACTCTAATCAGAAATCAGAAATTGCCATAGTGGCGTAATTTGGTAGATGAAAGGGACGTGGGTTAGAGGGAATCTGAGGAAGAAGTGTTCACCCAAAACATGGTGGGGCTCTGGTAATTCAATGCCGGGAGGGTAGTGGAAGCAGGAAACCTCACAAACTTTAAAATCTACCTGGGTGAACACTTGAAACTTCATAACATTCGAGGCGACGAGGCATAGTGCTGGAAGCTAGGGCGATTGTAGATTTTGTGTGGCACAAACTTAATTGTCCAAATGAAATATTCTGTCCAGTCTATTTCTATGATTCTGAGAAGCACTTCAGGGAGGCAGGTTGGGAAGTGAACCATTTAAATGAAATAAAAATAAGGGATTTGAATGCTGAAAACATGAAAAAGAATCTGAAAAAAGTGGCGAAACCCGACAAGTATGGCTATACCTGTCGAGACAGAAACAGAGTTAATGCAATTGTTCTTCATCAGAATACTTTCACCTGGACATGTTTCACTGAACTCAAAATATCATCTCAGTTTTCACTTCCACATGACCCTGTCATTTCAAACAGAAGTCAGGGATTAATTTTGAATAGAGAATTGAGATTTAGCTTGTTGATATTCATCTACTATGAAACATTTGTGGGACTCTCCTTCACATTACAGGGCATAGTTAGAGTCATTGAGATGTATAGCATGGAAACAGACTCTTTTGCCGAAATCACCCATGCCGACTAGATATCCCAACTTAATCTAGTCCCATTTGTCCCAAATATATCTAAACCCTTTCTATTTCTTTAATCATCCATGCATGTTTTAAATGTAGTAATCGCATAAGCCACCATCACATCCTCAGTCAGTTCTTCACACATGCACAATCCTGTATGCAAATAGCTTGGTCATCCTGTATTCCTGTATTCCATGTGATCTTACCTTGCTAAGCAGTCTATCACACAAAAAACCTGTCGAACGCCTGACTGAAGTCCACATCGATCACGCCTATCACTTTGCTCTCATGAATCCTCTTCGTTGCTTCTTCACAAAATTCAATCAAGTTAGTGAGACATGATTTCGCACGCACCACGCCACGTTGTCTATTGCTTATCAGTCCTTAATTATCAAATACATAGAAATCTTGTCCTTCAGCATCCCTCCAATTACTTCGCAACCACTAATGTGAGGCTCACCAGTCTATCGTACCCTGGATTTCCCTTGGCACCTTTCTGAAAATTTCGATCCACGTTAGTCAATCTCCAGTCGTCTGGCACCTCACCGGAGACTATTTTTGATCCAAGTATTTGAGCAAGGGGTCCAGGAAGGAACACAATGGCTCAGCCCCACAAAGCTTGTCATCGAAAATCAACAATTCATTACCATGTTTAGTAAATGTGCGAAATTTACATGGATATTCAGTTAGCAAACAATGCAAAATTCAAATGGGGAAATGTGAATTTGTTATTGCATTCTCTGTATTGTCTGACTCCAGTTGCTTTGGATTGTGCTTGTTGGTATTTTATGAATAAAGTACATAATGCAAAACAAAACTCATAGTTCAAAACTGCAATTAATAAATGCAGTGCTCCAATCCATGTAAATTAAGATTCAACATAAGAAAATCTAGTCTCTGACTCACTGTTGTGCTCTGATTGTGTCAGGGGCAATTAACTATTCAGGTGATAATGTAACGACCCAGCAGGTCAAAAACAGTGCAACCTTTCACAACACTTCCTTAAAAAGAAATGTCTTAATAATGAGAATAACTAAACACGGTAAGAAATATTAATGTAATAATCTAATGTAATAATCTAATTGATTAATTCTTGATTTTTAAACTTAATTAAAAATCATTCCTCTGCAAGAATTACTTTTTGCATTGTAAAATCTATAGAGATACAAACACTTCTTCAAGGAACAAATGGAAGGTCGTCATAGCACTCTGGAATTCACTTTAACACTCCACAGTGTTCCAATGATCCTTGAAAACTGCCAGAAATGCATAGCTTAGAAATAGTCCATTCAGCCCACCAAGTGAATTCATTTTAACACTCCACAGCCTTTCTACAATCCCATAGAACTTCAGGAAAGCTATGTCACTGAAATACGTTTTTCATGTCTGCATCAACAGAATGAACTTGCTTCTGTTTTGGTCGTACTTTCCAGCACCTGGTCCGCGGATTTGAAAGTTAGTTCATTTCAGGTACAGATCCAGGTTCCTTTTAAATGAGTTGTGGTTTGATTCCTCAAGCCCCCAGCGAAACTGTGCAGCGAGTTCAAGACGCCCCATCACCTTTTGGACGAAACGGTCGGTCTCATGTACCCTATAATCCTTCCAGCAATTTGTCTTACTCTGTTTCTTCTGATAATTGGTCCTGTGTTCGGCGTGATAGGTCTCCTTCTATGATCCTGATTATTTTGATGACTTCAATCAGATCAACTATCATTCGCCTCTGTTCAGGGGAAAATAACCCAAACACTATCCATCTTTCCTTAATGATACAGTAATTTCCACATAAAGGCAACATTTTTGTAAATCTCTTCGATACTGCCTCAGTGCAATTCTGTCCTCACTGCTCGTGGTGACCAACTACTGTTCACATAACCATAGATGTGAGCCACCCAGTGTCTCAGGTATTCCAGTGCTACAAGTCGAGCGGGGGGAGGGAATTTGTTTTGCGTTAGCTGTGGTGCAGAGTGAGCGATTCCTAATTTGAGAAGTGTAATATGCAATTTCATCAAAGACGAGATGTCTGATCAAGGTCGGTAGCGTAAAATGGATCTGGAGAGGTATAGTTGGGGCATAGCCTGATTGAAGTGTTAATCAGTTAATCAGTTAATCAGTTCCTCGGGAGTTAGATTATGTGTTTAGTAGCCTCACTTCTGTTCTGATACCAACTGATTAATTACAAAACAAGCCAGATCCCCAGAACGAAATCCTGTTTGATGGATTATAATCTTATGTCTTTTCATTCAACAAAGTGATCTCTTGCTGAATAGTAAACGCAAAATGCTGCAAATATTGCGCCCACGTCAAAATCAAAGTCTGTTACAAAAGAAATGATAAAATATCAGAAAGCAAACTCTGCACTTATAACACAGATTCAAAGACAATGAATATACAGTAAGTGTATAATTCTCATTAACCTCAAAACAATGCATAGATGAAACGAAAGAAAGCAGCTTATATCATATTGTACAACTGCCCAGTACTTCCAACGAAAATGCCCCTCGTGTAATATTCACACCAGATTCCGTGGATCTAACATTTGTTCAAATGACTTGTGCCTGCCACTTTTAAAGTGAAGCTGCAGTGAACTTCTTTCTGGAATTACCACAAAGTTGAATGTGAATGTACTCCACTTTAAGTAATCTCTTCAGAGCATCTTTTCTCCCAACAAATCTGTCTCGGATGAACAGAAATTTTTCACTCCAAGGTAAGAAGACTGACTAAATTTCACATCGCCTTCTCATCAGCACAGGTTTGTGCATCCACCCAGTTTTAGGAAATGAAAAAGACTGAAATAAATGAGAAAAATTACAAAAGTAAAGCGTTTTACTCTGCATCTCATATTGCTGAACTCTCCAGCATACCTTTGAGGAACCATTGATACCATGCTGGGTTATAAACAATAATTTAAAAAAAACAATGTGGAATCGTGCACAAAGCCATTCAACCCACGGCCAGACTTCAAAAAACAGTTTTGAAACAAATGGCGTGGTGACAGGAATACGTCGAAGTTCAATGTTAACATCAGAAGGACAGTGCGGCACACAGCTTATTCGCTCAAAAGAAAAGAAATCTCTCCAGAAATGTTTTTTTCTATTCTCTACATAAAAATACCACTGTATATAATTATTCGAAGATAATCGTTTCCTTAATTTCATCGCAATTCAACGTAGTCTCCGATTGAAGTTGATATTTGTACAGGCTTGCCAGAAGAGATGAATCATGACAACACGGTAAATTTAATTTCCTGGGCAATTCCGATAGAGTGTGCGATTACTGCGCATGCATCATTCTGGGTAATAGCAAGAATCCTCAGAAAGACTCAGACATTGTCAGACGTGTAACTCACTCACCAGGA
>NW_025196827.1:0-3132 GCF_004010195.1 Chiloscyllium plagiosum
CCTGCAATTTGCATACCGTTGTGACAGGAACACTGAAGTCACCATTTCCCTAGCACTGAAACTGGCCCTGGAGAATTTGCACATCAGGACTCATAATCAGAACTTTAAGTCCGCTTTCAAAAAACATAATCTCCTCCAGACTAATCTCAAAATCCTCGAACAAATTCTTGAATCTGCCATCTGGAGCTGGATCGTCAGCTTCACGTTGAGCATATTGCAATGCGTAAAGATAGTCAACTGCACCTCCTGTACGATCACCATCAATAGTGGGAGTGGCAAGGTGGCTCAGCGGTTTCCTTTGCTGTCTCACATCGCCAGGCTTTCGGATTCGCTTCCCACCTCAGGCGTCTGCCTTGGAGGAGTTTGCACATTCTCCCCACTTCGACACAGGTGTCCTCTGGGGGTTCTGGTTTCCTCACACAATACAAAAATATGCAGGTTAGGCGAATTGGCCACTCCAAATTACTCATTGTGTTCAACGATATACAGGAGATGGGAACCAAAATTGGAGTTAGAGTATAGAAAGGTTGAGAGTAGGGAGGTCCAAAATCAGGTTTCAGGGACGCAAGAAGGCACCAGCAAGCAAGAGGTTGGTTTTATGTGTGTCAACTTCAACGCCAGGAGCATCCGGAATAAGGTGGTTGAACTTGCAGCATGAGTTGGTACCTGTGACATCCATGTTGTGGCCATTTCGGAGACATGTTTAGAGCAGGGACAGGAATGGTTGTTGCAGGTTCGAGGGTTTAGATAATACAGTAAGAACAGAGAAGATGGTAAAAGAGGGGGAGGTGTGGCATTGTTTGTCAAGGACAGTATTAAGTTGCAGAAAGGATGTTTGGGAACTCTTCAAATTAAGTAGAATGGGGTGAAGTTAGAAACAGGAAAGGAGAGGTCACACTGTTGGGAGTTTTCTGTCGGCCTCCGAATAGTTCCAGAGATGTCGCAGAAAGGATAGCAAAGATGATTCTCGATAGGAGTGAGAGAGAGGAGGTAGTGGGGGGACTTCAACTTTCCAAATATTGACTGGGAACACTATAGTACTAATACTATCGATGGGTTAGTTTTTGTCCAGAGTTTGCAGGAGCGCTTCCTGACACAATATGAAGACAGGCCTCAAGTGGCGAAGCCACATTAGATTTGGTGCTGGGTAATGAGCCCGGCCAGGTGTTGGACTTGGTAGTAGGTGAGTACTTTGGTGATAGCGATCACAATTCTGTTATGTTTAATTTAGTGATAGAAAAGGATAAGTGTATATCACTGGGCAAGAGTTATAGCTGCGGGAAAGGCAATTGCAATGCGATTAGGGCAAGATTTTGGATGCATAGGATGGGGAAGGAAACTGCAGCGGACAGGCACATTAGGAATGTGGAGCTTATTCAAGGAAAAGCTGTAGAACGCGGGAGCCGTGGTTCACGAAGAAAGTGGAACCTCTGGTCAAGAAGAAGAAGAAGGCTTATGTTAGGATGAGATGTGAAGGCTCAGTTAAGACGCATGTGGGCTACAAGGTAGCCAGGAAAGACCTAAAGATAGAGCTCAGAAAAGCCAGAAGGAGACATGAGAAGCTGTTAGTGGATCGGATCAGGGTAAACGCTGAGGAATTTTACAGGTATTTAAGGAATAAAAGAATGACAAGAGTAAGATTAGGGCCAATCAAGGATAGTAGTGCGAAGTTTGTGTGGAGTCAGAGGAGATAGGGGAAGCACTAAATGAATATTTTCGACTGCATTTACTCTAGAAAACGACGATGTTGTTGAGAAGATTACTGAGATACAGACTACTAGTCGAGGTGTGATTGAGGTTCACAAAGAAGAGGTATTTGAAATCCTGCAGAGTGTGAAAATAGATAAGTCTCCTGGGCCGGATTGGATTTACCGAGCATCCTCTGGGAAGCCAGGGAGGAGATTTCCGAGCCATTGGCATTGATCTTTGATTCGTCATTGTCTACAGGAATAGTACCAGAAGACTGGAGGATAGCAAATGTGGTTCCCACGTTCAAGAAGGGGAGTAGAGACAGTCTTGATAAGTATAGACCAGCGAGCCTTTTTCAGTTTTTGTTAACGTGTTGGAAAAGGTTATAAGAGATAGCATTTATAATCGTCTAGAAAAGCATAATTTGATTCGAGATTGTCAGCACGGTTTTGTGAAGGGCAGGTCGTGCCTCACAAACCTTAACGAGTTCTTTGAGAAGGTAAACAAACAGGTAGATGAGAGTAAACTGGTTGATGTGGTGTATATGGATTTTAGCAAGGCGTCCGATAAGGTTCCCCACAGTAGGCTATTGTACAAAATGCGAAGGAATGGTATTGTGATAGATATAGCAGTTTGGATCAGTAATTGGATTGCTGAAAGAAGACAGAGGGTGGTGGTTGATGGGAAATGTTCATCCTGGAGTCCAGTTACCAGTGGTGTACCGCAGGGATCGGTATTAGGTCCACTGCTGTTCGTCATTTTTATAAACGAACTGGATGAGGACATAGAAGGGTGGGTTAGTAAATTTGCAGACGTCCACATTTGCAGTTGTGGATAGTGACGTAGGATGTTGTAGGTTACAGAAAGACATGGCTAAGCTGCAGAGCTGGACTGAGAGGTGGAA
Source organism: Chiloscyllium plagiosum (assembly GCF_004010195.1). Taxonomy (NCBI): domain Eukaryota; kingdom Metazoa; phylum Chordata; class Chondrichthyes; order Orectolobiformes; family Hemiscylliidae; genus Chiloscyllium; species Chiloscyllium plagiosum. Next base: position 2,594 of record NW_025196827.1, read on the forward strand.
AATAGAGTTTAATGCAGACAAGTGTGAGGTGATTCACTTTGGTCGGAGCAACAGGAATGCAAAGTACTGGGTTAATGGTAAGATTGTTGGTAGTGTAGATGAGCAGAGAGACCTCGGTGTCCAGGTATACAGATCCTTGAAAGTTGCCACCGAGGCTGACAGGGTTGTTAAGAATGCAACCGCGTTTTAGCTTTTATTAATAGAGGGATCGAGTTCCGGAACCATGAGGTCATGCTACAGTTGTAAAAAAACTCTGGTGCTGCCGCACTTAGTGTATTGTGTACAGTTCTGGTCGCCGCATTATAAGAAGGATAGAACACAGAACATAGAAAAATACAGCGCAGTACAGGCCCTTTGGCACTCGATGTTGCGCCGATCCAAGCCCACCTAACCTACACTAGCCCAATATCCTCCATATGCCTATCCAATGCCCGTTTAAATGCCCACAAAGAGGGAGAGTCCACCACTGCTACTGGCAGGGCATTCCATGAACTCACGACTCGGATGTGGAAGCTTTGGAAAGGGTGCTGAGTAGATTT
>NW_025196827.1:3297-4971 GCF_004010195.1 Chiloscyllium plagiosum
TATGTATATGTTCTATGTGTGTTAGTCTGGGATGAATATCGAGTAGTAGCGTCATGCACGAGGTTGTTTACTCTTCAGCGGGTCGGTGTGGATTTTTTGGGTGGAAGGTACAGTTTCCACAGTGTAGGCATTCTATGAATGGAGAGTCCCTCCCCACGGATGCATTCGCTGCCTCCGACTATAATCTTTGTACTTCCACGACTGTGCAGACAAATTCGGAATGCACGCCATCTAAAAAGGTGCTGACGACACCAAGGATATCAATCAATTATCAGTGAGAATACAGAAAGGAGGCAGAGGGCTTGGCGTCGTGGTGCAGTGATAACCTCTCTCTGAATGTCCCCAAAACAATACAACTGATCACTTACTTCAGGACGAATGGGGGAGAATATACCCCTATCTACCTGAACGGAACTGACGTTGAGAGGGTGGTTCGCGTCAAGTACCATGGAGTGTCGAAAACCAACAACCTTTCTTGGGCTTCCCACATAGATATGATGGTCAAGAAGGCACAACATCGTCTCTTCTTCCTCAACTAATTCGTAAATATCACATCCCCACAAGGACCCTCACCAACATTTACAGATTCAGAATGGAAAGCATACTGTCCGTGTGCAGAACTGCCGTATCCGACAACTGCTCTGTCCAGGTACAAAATAACAGACAGAAGTTTGTGTGTACAGCGCAGACCATAACATCCATGGATAAGATTTACACTTTTTGTTGCAAATTTTGCAAATTTTTCCAGCAATGTCACACATTTGAGAGACAATGTACATTTATTTTTTTCATGTTTCTTATTCATTCCTCATCAGTAAACGCTCTCATTTTGACTTCTAACAATTGTCTGACAATACTGTGCCTTCTAGAGTTGTGTACAGTTCTGTTTGGTTTGCAGAAGGATATTATCTCAGTGGTACAGATTTTGTTTCCTTCAGACAGGCAGTCGTTAAACATTTTTGAGTTCTCGATGGTTGACTTTTAAAGTAAGATAGAAGAATCAGGAGGTGGGGTCAGGTTCACACGGATCCAAAGGGACTTCGCATTTGCTTTCAGTGAGTTGGTGATTTTTGCCATCTTTGGGAGCTTAATATTTGAGTTCCCTGTTCTTAGACTGACATATTTTGTGCTTCCATATTAAAGTTGTGTTCACTTTCCTCTATTCCCTTCTTATTCGTGTATTTGTCCACGTTCATGTTTCTTGACTACTGATACTGTGTCTGCTTCCAACACTTCTTTTGGCAACCCATTCCACACATTCACCACGTTTTAAGTAAAAACAAATGCTTCGCACATCACTTTTAAACTCCCCCACCCCACGATCCTTGAACCTGTCCCCCCCGGAATTTGCCCTTACACCATGGGTAAAAACCTCGTAAGTTCCACTCTACCCATGCTACTGAGAATATTGTAAAAACGTATTCTGTAGTTCCACAACATCCTGCAATCAGTGAAAGCAGACCGGTTCTATCCAACCCTACTTCATAGTTAAAATCCCCAAAACAGGCAATCTTAACATTCTGGTCAATCTTTCTCGTATGCTGTCAAAAGCATTCATACCCATCTGACACTGTGGCGACCAAAGTGCACGTAATATTCAAACAGTGGCGTCCCTAAAAGTCCATAAAACTGCAGCATAAATTGGTCATTCTTTTATTCAATGCCCCTTCCAAT
>NW_025196828.1:0-4971 GCF_004010195.1 Chiloscyllium plagiosum
TTGCGGGATTAAGAATTTATCAATTTCTGTCTGGAAGACATTTAACATCCCAGCCTCCAATGCATTAAATTTGCTTAATACCTCAGCTAGGCCGAGAACCTGTACCAGAGAACCCCTACAGATTAAGGGTATAACCTTGGTTCTGATCTCCTATGAGGAGCAGCTGCTTCAGTTACCAGTGATTATAGTGAAAGGTTCTGGCTCAAGTTTGATGGGGCAGAATTGGTCGAAAAAGATTCATCTCAATTGACTCAACATTTTTTTATTAAATATTGACTGATGGAGTGAGGTCCTAATTAAATAAATCCGGACATTTTTTAGGAATATCAAGGGACTGACAAAGGAGTCAAGGCCACCTTACATAAGACCATAAGATATAGGAGCAGAAATGATGCCATTCAGCCCATCAAGTTGCTCCGCCATTCAATCACGGCTGATAAGTTTCTCAACCCCATTCTCCTGCTTTCTCCCAGTAACCCTTGATCTTCTTAACAATCAAGAACCTTTCGATTTCCATCTTAAATATACACAATGACCTGCCCTCCACAACATTTCTGTGGCAGTAAATTTCATAGATTCACCACTCTCCATCTGAAGAAGTTTCTCCCTATCTCCATTCTAAAAGATCGTCCCTTTATAAGGCTGTGCCTGCAGGTTCTAGACTCTCCTATCAATGATCACACCTTCCCAAATCCAATCATTCTGTAAGTTTGAATTAGATCTCCCCATATCCTTCTAAACTCCATCGAGTATAGACCCAGAGTCTCAAACGTTCCTCATATGTTAAGCTCTTCATGCCTGGGACCATTCTTGTGAATCTCCTCTGAACATGCTCCAGGGCCAGTCCATCATTTCTGAGATATGGAGCCCAAAACTCTGCACACTACTCCAAATGTTGCCTGACCATAGCCTCAGAGCTATACCCCTGCTTTCATATTCAAGTCATCCCAAAATAAATGCCATCATTGCATTTGCCTTCCTAACTACTGACTCAATCTGCAAGTTGACCTAGAGAGAATCCTGGACATGTTGACCAGGAAGCAGTTGCAGAATTCTGCAAGGCCCACCAAATGCCATTTGCCCTATGGGGCAATCAGGGAGCTGGAAAGCGAAGCAATTATCAAACCAGTGCAGTAGAGGCATGGGCAGCAACGGTCATTTCGATTGTGAAGCCCAACGGGTTGGTTCGCCTTTGTGGGGATTTAAAATGGTAAATGGCTTTTTGCAGCTGGATAAATACCTAATCCCTCACCTAGAGTACTCCTACGCCATACTGGTGAGGAAGCTGGACACGAGTCGAGATTGCAAACAATGACAAACATTACTGCCAGCAGCTCCACCACATTTGTGGGAATGGTTGGGTTAAACCATGGACTTGGTTGTAAGTTGACTGCCGGTCTTTTCTTAGGCTATATGTTCTTATTCATTATGAATGTCCATTCAAAGTGATTGGACGTGCATAGAGGTTATTTGTCAAACTCGACGACAATGTTTAAAAGGGTGGACGCTGGGAAATTGTTTCCATCAGGTGAGGATATAAGGACTTGTGGGCACAGCCTTAGAATTAGAGGGGGTCAATTTAGAACTGGAAATGAGGAGACATTTCTTCAGCCAAAGAATGGTGGGCCTGTGGAATTCATCGCTATGGAGCGCAGTGGAGGCCAGGATGTTAAATATCTTCAAGGCAGAGATTGATAAATTCTTAATCTCGCAATGATTTAAGGGATTCTGGGAGAGTGTGGGTAAGTGGCGTTGAAATGCCCATCAGCCATGATTGAATGGCGAAGTGGACTCATTGGGCCAAATGGCCTTACTTCCACTCCTATTTCTTATGGTCCTATGGTCTTTAAAGGTTCCAAGCCTATTTTGCAATACTCAGGCTCCCAGAGGTGTTGGTCACAGACAACAGGCTATCATTTAGCAGCAGGAAATTTGTAAATTTCTGAAAGTGAATGGTATTCGGCATGTAAGGAGAAGTCCATACCATCCATCAACCGATGGTCTTGTGGGAAGAGCAGTCTTTGAAGACAGGCTTAAAGAAACAGCCCACAGCTTCACTTGATACCAACCTGTCCCGGTTCCTATTGGATTGTCGGACCACCCCTCACGCGCCTACAGGGAGCGCTCTGGCAGAGTTGCTAATGGGGAGAAGACTCTGCACCAGGTTAAATCTGATTTTTCCAGGTCTTGGGGGTGGGGGTGAAATGGCATCAGAAACACCAGCGCTGGACTCAAGACTCATCTAAAAGAGAGACACAGTTCCCTACAGGGGATGAAGTTTGGCATCAAATCTACGGAAATGGCCCTGCAAGTGTAAGAGGTGTGGGTTGATGCGAGGTCAGGTCCTGTAACAAACAAGGTTCGAGTAGGGGGAGCGGTCCTGACCAAGCACTTGGACCACATGAAAGCTGGAACCTCGCAAACGGGGCAGGGACGAAACATACCCGGCCCCTCAGAACATCCGGCAATGCTGTCAGAACCCGCCTTCCACTCAGTGTCAAGGAAACCGCTGGCAACGAAACAAAGATGGCTGATGTCGCAGCCCCGAGGCCATTACCGCCTGAAAAAGAAAATGAGTTTCAGCCAAGATGCTCTGGGTGCAAGAGGCGTTTTATGGTCCAGTATACACCGACTGCATCTAAGGGAAAGTCAGAGGAACCACCCCAGGAGAGGCCAGAAGAGACAGAATGGGCCTACGTCTCAGGACTTCGAGGGAGAGGGATTTAGTGATTGGAATGAGGTCAGTCAGGTGGACCTTAGAGAATGAGTTCTCTGATTGAGAACTCCCTGGTCCAATCAGGGAGCCCTGGCTGACATAACCATACTTGGCTGATATAAACAGGAGTGGCAGGAGCTCTGCTCTCGCTAGAAGACAGCTCTGAGCGAGCTGGGTCAGTGTCAAGTGCTCTCCACAGGTAAATAAAGGGTGACTTGGTGACAGAATACCAATCTTCATGGAGTTATTTCAGTACCTCATTGTATATGAGGCAGTATTGCATTCAAGGACTGTTTGTGTGTAAATAAAGTGTAACTTGGTCATAAAGCACAGAAACAGACCCTTTGATTCAACCAGTCCATACCAAACATAATCCCAAACTAAACCAGTCCTACCTGCCTGCTCCTGGCCCATATCCCTCCAAACCTTTCCTATCCATGTATTTATCCAAATATCTATTAAATGCTGTAATTGTACCCACATCCACCACTTCCTCAGGAAGTTCATTCCCTATGCAAACCAACATGTGTAAAACATTTGCCCCCCCTCATGACTTTTTTAAATCTCTCACCACTCACTTTAAAATTGTACCCTTAGTCTTGAAATGCCCTATCCTAGGGAAAATACAACTACCACTAACTCTATTTATACTCCTTATTATTTTATAAACTTCTATCAACATCCATGCTCCAGTGAAAAAAGTCCCAGCCTATCCAGCCTTTCTTTATACCTCATACCCAACAACATCCGAGCAAATCTCTTCTCAACCCTCTCCAACTTAATAATACCCTTCCTATAACTGGGCGACCAGAACTGGACATAATATTCCATTACTCTGTGTCTCCTGCTGTTAAGCCAATTCCATATCCAATTGGCAAGCTCACCCTGAATCACATGTGACCTAATTTATTCATCAGATTACCATGTGGAACCTTGTCAAAGGCTTTATTAAAGTCCAAACAAACAACATGTACTCCTCTGCCCTCATCAATTCTTTTGGTAACTTCCTTGAAAAACTCAATCAAGTTTGTGAGCCACGATTTTTCTCGTACAAAACCATACTGACTATCCCTCATCAATTTTTGACTCTCGAGATGTTTGTAAATTTAATCTTTTACAATCACTTCCAACAATTTATGCACAACTAAAGTCTTAATGATGTTAAACTTCAGCAAATTTAAATTCTTAAAAAAACGCTGCTCTGCCTAATGGTTCAAACATTGCAGGACTGTCTGCTTTTCCCAGCATCAAACAGCTCACTGAACCCTGTAACGATAACAGCAAACAGGACATCTAATTGAGTAATATCAAGAGGCAGTAGCAACTGAAATCACTTGAGTTGTATACCTCTAATATTCATCTCTTAAACACTGCTTAAAGTGATATATGCCTGAAATGTAAGGAGTCGTGATTGTGGACAGCGCCCTGGTGTTGCAGACTGTGGACAGACTAGCCCATCAATATCTGAACATTCAAGCTATTAATTACTTCTTTCTTAAAAAACAAATGTTTCTGAGTTAAGTGCTACTTGGCAACTGTTGGGAGTATCAGAAAATCAGACACAGGGACAGCTGGTCACAGAGGGAGGGCAGTTGAGGTGGGAAACCTCGCAACCTTTAAAGGTAATTGGATGAGCAACTGAAATTTCTCAGCTTTGTTGGCCTGTGGGCCAAGCAATGGAAAGTGTGTGGATAAGTGCGAGCAGGCTTGATGGGCTGAACGGCCCCTTCTGTGCTGTACGACTGTATGACAAAGAGCACGTGTAAGCTCAGTCAGGAGAAAGTGAGGATGCTGGAGATCAGAGTCGAGAGTGTAGTGCTGGTAAAGCACAGCAGGTCGGTCAGCATCGGGATGAAGGGCTTATGCCCAAAACATCGATCCTCCTGCTCCTTGGATGCTGCCTGACCTGCTCTGCTTTTCCAGCACCACACTCTCAACTAAGGTCAATCAGGAGCCTACCACACTAAACTAGATAAATAAATAAGTTATTTTTCATGATGATTGTTTGATAGTGAAAGCACACCATACCTGTCGACTGATTTGGCGATGAACACAGCTCAGCATATCACAAGGAGGAAGTGTACAGTGATCCCGGGGTTCCTAATTGTTGAATCATAAAATCCCTACAGTGTGAAACAGGCCATTCGGCCCAACAATTCCACACCGACCCTCCAAAGAGTAACCTGCATATCTTTGGACTGTGGGAGGAAACTGGAGTACCTGGTGGAAACCCACGCAGACACGGGGAGAATGTA
>NW_025196829.1:0-4972 GCF_004010195.1 Chiloscyllium plagiosum
GAACAAAAAGTTGTAAATTAAAGCTACATCTCAGTAAGCAAACCAATGGATGGAAACATGTAATTCTTGTAATCCTGCATTTTTGAACCAAACGCAATTCTGCTGAATAATCACTGAATGGCTGATTTTTGTGAATCCATAAAGCCAGCCACCATATTATATTTCTCAGTTTACCGATCTTAATGAATATCCAATCATCATCACAACAAAGTACTTTCAAAATATTGAATCAACTTTTTTTTATAGATTACAACGTAATTTTCCAGTCACAGCCATGACAATAATTGCACAATTATTGGAGTTAGTCGTTCTAACACATATAGTGCCATTCGCATTTTAGTTGCATCAATTGTTTCTTAGTACGAACACTACAATATATAAATCAATTTACTTTTCCCATAGTGAACGATCCCATAATGGAACCAATGACTTCCCATTCGATGCCTCATTGTAAATATCTGATGATTGCTCATTTGAATGATCGCGGTAATCTCAGCTGAAACGTTCAGAGAACTGCAATTATTTTCATCAGAACAATTCCTGATCGTTTCTCCACATTGCTCAGTTAAATAATTAACTGAGATTTCTCAGTATTCTTAAATGAAATGATATAATATAGACAATTGTTATTACCTAATCGTTGCTCAATATAGTTCAGGGTATGACTACGAAATTATGGCTTATAAATTAAATAATGTAAATGTTTTGCAATGGGCATTGTGGATATCAATTTTTATTTTAACCTTGGAAACAGTTGAATTGATTTAATTATGTTTAACTTCAATGTTAACGTTTACTGTATTTATAAACACAATACAAGTTAATCACTTTTCATGGAACAAAATCATTTAAAATTCTTGTGACTGTTTGAAGTACAACAAAAGGAACTAAAATCTCTTTATTGTTTCATGAAATAGTCAGAGTACATTTTGAACTTTGGGAAGTTGAACATTTCTGGAAAGAAGGGAAGTTGTCTTCAGATGAGTAACCGCATTGAGTGACTAATTCATTTATTTTCCTAATCATTTATGTTGCAAATGCATATTAATTTTCTTTTCATTCTGTGACAAACTGCATTGAACATATGGAACTTTTTGATTGATTGAGTTTCGTTCATCAGTGTACACTGATCAACTGATTAGGTTTTTTCTTATCATGAATAATCACGAGATTCATATTTAATTAAAGTCATTATTGCTTTGGTACATCATTACTGTAAATTAGTAATTCGTTTTGTCAGTTCATTACACACAGGAAATACGCAATTAATTCCCAATCAAATAATTACAAGAAACATCTGATTAATTTTCATTTGGGTTGCCGCCGTAAGCATGTGACTATACACCTGCCCTTCCCGGATGGTAATATTATGACGGGTCCTTGTGGAGCTCTGACAGTGTCTCTACGACAAGATCAGGAGGAATGATTTCAATGTCCACCTTCAGCGGAGATGTGTCAGAGCAGCTCGGAAATTTCATTAGAAAATATATGAGTATAGATTGAACTGCTTTTCAAAACGACATTAGATATTCTTCAATCTGTTCTGCATTTCAATCATCACCATATTTCCTATTTATTTTCTTCAGTTCACTAATAAAATGATGCATCTAATTCTGCTGGTTCTACATTCCTTGGAAAAATAGTTGACGATGTTACAACCTTAAAGTTGGAAAAGTCTAAGACATGGTAATCATAATTTGTTTTACTGTTTAAAGGAACCTAGTTCAAACATTACAAGCACATAAATCCTTATTCTCCGGTATTATAATGATGAAAATATTAACAGTCGAAATTCCTCTTTACCAAAATAACCAAATGCAACTTCATGTTATTCATTGGTCAGCTGATCACCTACATTTGTAACTAAATATTGCAATTCATCTAAATACTGGTATGTGCTTTGATCAAATTTATTTTCTAATTATTACTTACTCATGAATTGTCAGGAATTTATTTTTATTTTCCATTCACCTATTCATATTGAATATAAGATTGATATGCTGTGAAACTATTGGCGTGTTTTCATTTGAACATTTAATTTGTCTCTCTCTCACACACACACACTCACTTACTTATCTCACTTCATGCATGATGGTGAATGTAAGATTGATATGCTGTGAAACTATTGGCATGTTTTCATTTGAACATCTAATTTGTCTCTCTCTCACACACACACTCACTTATCTCACTTCATGCATGATGGCTTCAATGTACCTTGCTAAACTTAAAAGATTTTGTTGACTTTAAGTAGTATCTTTAGCACTCACTTATCAATTTAATCCAAATCATAGAGTCATAGAATCCCTACAGGGTTGAAACAGCCATTTGGCCCAACAGTCCACGCTGACCATCCAAAGAGTAACCCACCCAGACACTCCCTTGCTCTATTACTCGACATTTCCCCTGACTAATGCACCTTACCTAGGTAAAAACAATGACTGCAGTTACTGGAACCCAGAATTTAGATTAGAGTGGTGCTGGAAAAGCACAGCAGTTCAGGCAGCATCCGAGGAGCAGTAAAATCAACGTTTCGGGCAAAAGCCCTTCATCAGGAATACAGACTGTATTCCTAATGAAGGGCATTTGCCCGAAAAGTCGATTTCACTGCTCCTCGGATGCTGCCTGAACTGCTGTGCTTTTCCAACACCACTCTAACAAAATCTAATGCACCTAACCTGAAATATTCATGAACATTGTGGGCAATTTAGCATGGCCAACTCACCACAGCTGCACACTTGTATACTATCACAGTGTTATTGAAATCAATGCTCACACAAAGCACAATACATAAAGCCACACAATGGTCTTCATGACCATCTAATTACTGTTCAGGAAATAATCTGAGTAATTGTCTTATTGTTCCTGAGATTAACCACCACAGTAAGCATCTGGTTATCATTTTCTCCAATAAATACAATGGGTGTCCTCTGAAATTTCTGTTTAGTAATTATCCATGATACTTGTTGCTCAAAGCAGTGTTTATTCTTCATTACGAGTGGCCAATGATCCAAACAGCCATTGATTTTGATCTTATTATTACTGAGTGCAATAACCAGAGTAAACATCTGGTTATCATTCTTGCCAATAAATGCAAGAGCTGTCCTCTTACTTTTCAGTTCAGTAATTACACATGGTACTTGTTGCTGAAAGTGGTATTTATTCTTTATGACAATTGGCCGAGGACACTGACAGCAAGACATGTTGATAGTCCTGATTTGTTCATGTTTTTAAACAGGTTTTCAAGCCATGTATTTCAAAAAGAAGTAATTTGACTTTGTTCAAAATTAAATTTAAACATTTTCAGATTTTTCCATTCAAAATGTTTATTTGCTTATTCAGATCAAATTTTAATCTTGCCTCTGTAAAGTGAATTTATTGTGCTTTCCATTCATGGAAGTACTCATTTAATTGGTCCTCATTTTCATCTTAGATCTGATGGAAATTTGAAATACTGATTACAATGAAAATTATATGAATTATACATGAGTGATTTCTAAAAGAAATTCACGACAGGCGAGATAGGATTCTTGAACAGCCTGTATATTTGAATAAAGAAAACATTCCTTCCAAAAAACAAAGTTAAAAATCACACAACACCAGGCTATAGTCCAACATGTTTATTTGGAAGCACTGGCTTTCGGAGCGCTGCTCCTTCAACCACCTGATGAAGCGCTCTGAAAGCTAGTTCTTCAAAATAAACATGTTGGTTAATAACCTGCTGGTGTTTGATTTTTAACTTTGTACAGCTCAGTCCAACACTGGCGCCTCCAAATCATTCCAAAAGTAAAACTCTTAAGTCTGTCGTTTAAGAATTCAACAATCCTGCAACTAGATTATAATTCTCAGTTTATCTATCTTAATAAATATCTAATCAATGTCAGTGTAAATTCCCGGTAAACATCAAATCGTTTTGTTTGTTAAAACACAAACTTTAATTGAAAATTCATTGTTATCACAATATGTGAATTATATTTTAGCTCTCCAGTGATATGAAGTGACCCTTGGACAGAAATTGGCTGTTCTAAATTCACCTACGGGGAGAGAAATCGGGACAAATACAAAATCATCAAACTCAATCAAACAGCAGCTAGAATCAATCAGCTCCAAGATGAACCAGATTTTCTTACACCTTGACTTCCAGCCAGTGCCTGAGCATTATATACCTCTCTTGGAAATGTCAATAATGAAGGGTTTTAAACCCAGCTCATGACCACATGTGGATGTTTGTCAAAAAATTATTAATCATTTTACACATCATGGAAAATATCTCAAAGCTCTTGAAATAAATTAATCACTGCACATAAAGCCACACGATGGTATTCAAGGCCACCTAATTACTGTCCAGTGCAAAACCTTTTGTCAGTATTGTATTGTTTTCAAGATGAATAACCACAGCAAACATCACGCTTTCACACCATCCTTAATATATATGCAAGAGATGCCTTCTTATAATTTACACACATCTTTCCCACACCATTAAATAGACTTCATTATTTACGACTAAGGATGCTGATAGTGACATGTTTTGAGATAAAGGAATTCTTAAATATAGGCGAGTTTTCTGATAGGTTCCCCCCAGTCATCATGATAAAAATGTAAATGCGGCTCAATACATTGTAACAGATACCCATTAAACTTTTTCATGTATTCACTCAGAGACAATGTTTAAAAATTTCCTTTATAAATGCTGTTGACTGTTTTTTGCTATGATACCCATGTTCGTTGTCGATTTACTTTCTTTGTAATGCTGACACAAATGTCTGAATATTGATGACATGAAAAGCTGCATGGATTATATATTATATTTCTCCAGAAGAAAAGCTGAGACAGCAAGTACAGATTGCAGGAGTATCTGAGAATGTTGAATGATCAATAATGACTCCATATCGAATGTATTTTCTAAAACATCATGCCAGCATTCTAATTCTCAGTTCAATTATACTAATTATTATGTAATCAATATCACAGCAAA
>NW_025196830.1:0-3078 GCF_004010195.1 Chiloscyllium plagiosum
GACTTGTCCAGAAGTTGAAAGGAATTGCATTGGCGAGGTGAGGCGAGAGGGAATGCCTTTGATGGAAACTCCGTGTTTGTCTCAGAGTCAGGCATAACATAGAATCATAGAATCCCTACTGAGTAGAAATTGGCGCTTTGGCCGACAAGATCGACATAGACCTTCCGAGGAATAACCCAGTCATATCACCCTACATTTTCTTCTGACTAATGGACATAACCTACTGACATTGCCAGTCAATGGAAAAATAGGACAGACATTTCACTGATTGGAATTTGAAACAATAGGCTCACGCTTGTTGGAGGCCAATCATCTCTCACCATAACTGACATTTCATCAGAAATTTAAAACAAGGAAACCTCTGGCAGGAGGAGGCCAACAGAAACGTCTAGACTGTTTCATGACTCAATATGACCATGGCTGATAATCGAGCTGAATCCCCTGTTCCCACTTCCTCATCCAAAACCCTTTTATTCCATCTTCCCAACAAATGATATCAAACCCCTATTTTAAAACATGTTCGATGGGCTGGTGGAAGAAGCACACACGTGAACGGCAGCAGACACTTAACGAGCACAGTGACAAATTCTCCAAACCTCGTTCCTCTGTTTGCCAATGGAGAGATATATAAACCTCTGCAGTGAACATTAACAGATAAAAGAACTACCTATGGCGGCTTCCACTAACATCAAAACTCCAAGCAGCACAGCCCCATCTCCCACATCGGCTCTGTAGTTCTGAGGGGTAATGGAAAAACAAGAGCACAGATCGTCTTTTTATATGCTCACGTATATTAACCATTGGCACAGTGCTGACTTATTCACTATTCGTTATTATCAGATGTAGATTCATAAATAAGATGGATGGGAGCTGTAATCAAAGAATAAACGGGTCTCCCAGACGTTTAGACAATAGACAATAGACAATAGGTGCAGCTGTAGGCCATTCTGCCCTTAGAGCCTGCACTACCATTCAATATGATCATGGCTGATCATCCTTAATCAGTCTCCTATTCCTGCCTTATTTCCAAAACCCTTGATTCCACAATCCTTGAGAGCTCTATCCAACTCTTTCATAAATGAATTCAGAGACTAGGCCTCCGCTGCCCTCTGGGGCAGAGCATTCCACACAGCCACCACTCTGTGGATGAAGAAGTTTCTCCTCACCTCTGTCCTAAATGGTCTACCCCGTATTTTTAAGCTGTGCCCTCTGGTTTGGCACTCACCCATCAGCGGAAACACGTTTCCTGCCTCCAGAGTGTCCAACATTTTAATAATCTTATGTGTCTCAATCAGTTCCCGTCTCAGTCTTCTGAACTCAAGGGTCTTCAAGCCCAGTCGCTACAGTCTTTCAGTGTAAGGTAATCCCCCCATTCCAGAAATTGACCTCATGAACCTACGAGGCACTCCCTCAATAGCCAGAATGTCTTTCCTCAAATTTGGAGACCAGAACTGCACACACTTCTCGAGGTGTGGTCTCACCAGGGCCTGTACAGCTGCAGAAGAACCTTTTTGCTTCTGTACTCAATCCCTCTTGTTATGAAGGCCAGCATGGTATTAGCCTTCTTCACTGCCTGCTATACCTGCATGTTTACCTTCATTGACTTGTGCACAATAACACCCAGATCTCTCTGTACTGCCCCTTTACCGAAATTGATTCCATTTCGGGAGTAATCTGCCTTCCTGCTCTTGCCACCAAAGTGGATAATCATACATTTATCCACATTGAACTGCATCTGCCATGCATCTGACCACTCACCTAACTTGTCCATATCACCCTGTAATCTCCTAACATCTTCATCACGTTTCACCCTGCCACCCAGCTTAGTATCATCAGCAAATTTGCAAATGTTATTACTAATACCATCTTCTATATCATTAACATATATTTTAAAAAGCTGCGCTCCTAGTACTGATCCCTGCGGTACCCCACCCGTCACTGCCTGCTATTCCGAAGTGGAGCCATTTATCACTACCCTTTGTTTCCTATCAGCCAACCAACTTTCAATCCAATTTAGGACTTTGCCCGCAATACCATGCGCCCTAATTTTGCTCACTAACCTCCTATGAGGGACTTTATCAAAAGTTTTCTGAAAGTCCAGGTACACTACATCTACTGGATCATCCTCGTCCATCTTCAGAGTTACTTCCTCAAAAAATTCCAGAAGATTAGTCAAGCATGATTTCCCCTTCATAAATCCATGCTGACTCTGACCTATCCTGTTACTACTATCCAGATGTGTCGTAATTTCATCCTTTATAATAGACTCCAGCATCTTTCCCACCACTGAGGTCAGATTAACTGCTCTATAATTTCCTGCTTTCTCTCTCCCACCTTTCTTAAAAAGTGGTACAACATTAGCCACCCTCCAATCCGCAGGAACTGATCCCGAATCTATCGAATTCTGGAAAATAATCACTAACACATCCACGATTTCTCGAGCCACCTCCTTCAGTACCCTCGGATGTAGACCATCAGGCCCCGGGGAATTATCTGGGTCGGAGGGCTGCTGTGTTTCCACATTGTAGGGAATCTAATCTAATCTTAATTCAGGCAAGAATCGCAAACATTTCTTTTCTTTTATGCATATGGAAATAGTACGCACACAGCAGCAGCTCTGTGAAATAACGAAAGTACTGGGCTTCCAATAGAGAGTACTGGCATACACACTTCTAATGTCATAACATTGAAGACCTGGCTCTGTTAAGCTGGACTGGAGTAGATTTACTACCTCCTTGGTGTTTTCGAATTCAATGGGCCAAACACTCTTTTCTGATTCCAGTATTCCAACTGAGGACACTTGAGCTGGTCCTCATCCTTCAGAAAGTTATCCACACGTTACGGGGATAATGAGAATCAGAGAAAATTCAATCAGAGAAGGCTCATTCATAAAATCAGTAAGTACGGGATACAGGGAGATCTGGCTATCTGGATTCAGGTTTGGCTGGCTGACAGAAGGCAGAGAGTGGTTGTAGATGTGAAGTATTCTGCCTGGAGGTCAGTGTTGAGTGGGGTCCCGCAGGACTCTGTTCTCTGGCCTCTGCTCTTTGTAGTTTTTATAAATGACTTGGATGAGGA
>NW_025196830.1:3222-4972 GCF_004010195.1 Chiloscyllium plagiosum
TCGGCTCCAGCACCAGCTGTTCTAAGAATCCATCTCCGAGGCACTCCACAAAGTCTCTTTCTTGAGATCCAATACCATCTTGATTCTCCCAGTCTACCTGCATGTTGAAATCCCCCATAGCAACTGTAGTAACATCTTTGCGACAGGCCAATTTCAGCTCCTGGTTTAAGTTACATCCGACATCCAAACTACTGTTTCGGGGCCTGTTGATAACTCCCAAGAGGGTCTTTTTACCCTTAGTATTTCTCAGCCCTCTCCACACTGACTCTCCATCCCCTGATTCTAGGTCCCCCCGCGCATGGGACTGAATATCATCCGTTACCAACATGGCTACCCCACCCACTCTGCCCGTCAGTCTGTCCTTACGATAGCACGTGCAGCCTTGAATATTCATTTCCCAGGCACTGTCCACTTGAAGCCACGTTTACATCAGACATTGAACACAGATACTGGACTGAGAAAAGATTGAATGAATTAAGATGAAATTAATTTCTTTATTGGAACGGGGAGGGTATTCAGCCCCTCAAGCCAGTTCAGTTCCTCAATAAGAACACGGCTGATCTGTGGGATAACTCTATCCCCTTGCTTTGGACCCACATCATTGATGCCCTTCCTAAATTAAAAAAAAACTATATGTCCAAGTTAAATTGAACAACTGATTGCCATTTGGTTCAGGGAATTTGAGCCGACATTAATATTTATGGGCAGAAGTTTTTTTTTCTATTATCTCTGCTGAATTCCTTAATTCTTAGAAAGGGCCTTAATTCTTAGATTTTGATGTGGGCGTCACTGGCTGAGACCAGTATCTGTTGCTGGTCCCTCGTTGTCTTTGTGAAGGTGGTGGCGAACCAAATTCTTAAACAGAAGTAATTCTTGTGCTGCAGGTAAACCCATAATGTCCTTACAGAGACAATTCCAGGATCTTGTCACTGCTCGTTCTTGACTTCAGTTTCACTCAGTAGAAATACTATCAGTTTATCGATCCTCTATCTCCCTGTTACTATCGAGAAGCTTTCGTTATATACCCCTTAACATTCTAAATTCCGAGTTCATAGATTTATTTGCGAGCTGATGTGTTTTTCTGCCGACGTTTTGACAAGTCGTAAGTGTACCTGCAGTGAAGCTTTAGTGGGTTGTCATCCCTGCTGTTTCTGTGCGTCAGTTTTCTGGTACTTCCGGTTATGCATCTGAAAGGTTTGTCCACGTGATCCAGTTCAATACGTTGATGGATAGAGTTTCGGTTTGAGTTGCAGGCTTTATGGAACTCTCTTGCGGTTCGCTACGTTGCTTGTGCTTGGATGGTTCGGTTGTCCCAATTGAATTTGTGTCCGTCTTTGTCTGTGTGGCTGGACATGAGACAGTATTGGTCGTCTCTGGCGGCACGTCAATATCAGCCTTAAAGAGCACTAACACTTCACCCGAGGCGCACTAATGATCTTACCCAGCAGGAAAACTCATCAGCTCAGCGAATGTATCTGCAATCTCACAAACAACCCGACATACAATTCTTCAAAAATACTTACTTAATTCTACAGAATACACGCATAATTTGTCTAATCTTTCCTCAGAATATATCCTCTGAAGTCCTGGGATTATTCTTGTGAACGTGAACAACATTCACTTCAAGAGCAAAATATTCTTCCAAAGGTGTGGCGCCAAACCTGCTGATTACACTTTCAGGGAGCTAATGACTTGTACCATTGTCTGAAAACTTAAAATGTATTGTCTGAAAACTTCTTCAATGTTATGA
>NW_025196831.1:0-3216 GCF_004010195.1 Chiloscyllium plagiosum
ACTGTATAAAACAGTGTACTTGTCTGAGATGGGGGTTTCTATAGGAGGAACTTGTATGACCTGCCTCACTCTCCTACCTTTCCTGGAGGTCACCCATCTAGCTGACTGCATCTTTGGTTTATCTCCCTCCCTGCAACTGTCATCCTTCACACCCCGTACCTCCTGTAAATTCCTTATTGCCTCTAACGGTCGCTCCAACCTACAAAGGTAGGCAATCTGATAGGATTTGCAACAAGACATACTTTGTAGAAACATCATTCCCAGTACCATGGAAACTATCCTTAATCTCTCATGTCCGACATGAAAAGGACATCATTCTCCCAAAGGCACTCTCACTAAAGTCCAACAATCCATACACCGAGAAAATAGCACAGTCTTACTGCTCGAAAAACACTGCCATCAGATAACTTGGTATCTGTGTTTTACATTTTTTTTTAAAATTAATCAAGAGAGATCTCAATCAAGCATATGCACAAAATCCCCATTCAAATCATTATTGTATATTTAAAAAGAGGTGTAAGGAAGGATTTTTAAAAACAAAGTGAGCAGTTCCCCTGCTGTGAGTTTTCTCCACAGCTGCGAATTTTACTGTTTGTTTTTCTGAGACTGAACTCCATGTTCAGAGCTAGAAACCAAACAGCACAGGATTTCAGCTGGGAGGGTCACTGCAGGGTCAGAGAGCGGTGCAGGGTCACTGCAGGGTCACACGGCTGTGCAGGGTCGCTGCAGGGTCACAGCGCTGTGCAGGGTCACTGCTGGGTCACACGGGCTGTGCAGGGTCACTGCTGGGTCACACGGCTGTGCAGGGTCACTGCAGGGTCACAAGGCTGTGCAGGGTCAATACAGATCACATGGCTGTGCAGGGTCACATGACAGTATAAGGTTCAGTGCAGGATCTTTGCAGGGTGAGGGTCACATGGATGTGCAGGGTCATTGCAGGGTCACATGGATGTGCAGGGTCACTGTTGGGTCACGGGGATGTGCAGCGTCACTGCTGGGTCACACGGCTGTGCAGGGTCGCTGCTGGGTCACACTGCTGTGCAGGGTCATTGCTGGGTCACACAGTGATGCAGGGTCAGTGCTGAGTCACACGGTTGTGCACGGTCACTGCTGGGTCATACCGCTGTGCAGGGTCATTGCTGGGTCACACAGTGATGCAGGGTCAGTGCTGAGTCACACGGTTGTGCACGGTCACTGCTGGGTCATACCGCTGTGCAGGGTCATTGCTGGGTCACACGCAGGGTCAGTGCTGAGTCACACGGCAGTGCAGGGTCACTACTGGGTCACACGTTGATGCAGGGTCAGTGCTGAGTCACACGGCAGTGCAGGGTCACTACTGGGTCACACGTTGATGCAGGGTCAGTGCTGAGTCACACGGCAGTGCAGGGTCACTACTGGGTCACACGTTGATGCAGGGTCAGTGCTGAGTCACACGGCAGTGCAGGGTCACTACTGGGTCACACGTTGATGCAGGGTCAGTGCTGAGTCACATGGCTGTGCAGAGTCACTTCTGGGTCATATGGCTGTGCAGGGTCAGTGCTGGGTCACACGACTGTGCGTGGTCATTGCTGGGTCACACGACTGTGCAGGGTTACTGCTGGATCACACAGTGATGCAGGGTCTCTGCAGGCTCACACGGCTGTACAGGGTCACTGCAGAGTCACATGGCTGTGCAGGGTCACTGCTGGGTCACATGTTTGTGCAGGATCACTGCTGAGTCACACGGCTGTGCAGGGTTACTGTGTAGTCCCACAGCTGATCAGGGTCATTGCTGGGTCACACGTCTGTGCAGGGTCAGTGCTGGGTCACACGACTGTGCGTTGTCATTGCTGGGTCACACGGCTGTGCAGGGTTACTGCAGGATCACACAGCTGTGCAGGGTCACTGTGTGCTCCCACAGCTGTGCAGGGTCATTGCTGGGTCACATGGCTGTACAGGGTCATTACAGGGTCACACAGTTGTGCAGGGTCACTGTGGGTCACACGGCTGTGCAGGGTCACACAGTGTGCAGCGTCACTGCTGGGTCACATTTTTGTGCATGGTCACTGTTGGATCGCATGGCTGTGCACGGTCACTGTAAGTTCACACGGTTATGCAGACTCACTGCAGGGTCACACGGCGGTGCAGGGTCACACAGTTCTGCAGGATCAGTGCTGGGTTATACGGCTGTGCGGGGTTAGTTTTGGGTCACACAGTTGTGCAGGGTCAGTGCTGGGTCAAATGGCTGGGCAGGGTCACACGGTTGTGCAGGGTCACTGCAGGGTCACACAGCGGTGCAGGGTCACACAGCTGTGCAGGGTCAGTGCTGGGACACACGACTGTGCGGGGACATTGCTGGGTCACACAGTTGTGCAGGGTCAGTGCTGGGTCACACGGCTGTGCGGGGTCAGTGCTGGGTCACACGGCTGTGCGGGGTCAGTGCTGGGTCACACAGCTGTAAAGGGTCACTGCTGGGTCACACAGTGAGGCAGGGTCTCTGCAGGCTCACACGACTGTGCAGGGTCACTGTGTGGTCACACAGTTGTGCAGGGTCTTTGCTGGGTCAGACGGCTGTGCAGGGTCACTGCTGGGTTATGTGGCTGTACAGGGTCAATGCTGGGTCACACAGTATTGCAGGGTTACTGCAGGGTCACACGGTTGTGAGGGGTCAGTGATGGGTCATACGGTTTTGCAGGGTAACTGCTGGGTCATACAGCTGTGCGGGGTCAGTGCTGGGTCACACGGCTGTACAGGGTCAGTGATGGGTCACACGGTTGTGCAGGGTCACTGCAGGGTCACACGGTGGTGCAGGGTCACACAGCTGTGCAGGGTCAGTGCTGGGTCACACAGTTGTGCAGGGTCAGTGCTGGGTTACACGGCTGTGCGGGATCAGTGCTGGGTCACACGGATGTGCGGGGTCAGTGCTGGGTCACACAGCTGTAAAGGGTCACTGCTGGGTCACACAGTGAGGCAGGGTCTCTGCAGGCTCACACGGCTGTGCAGGGTCACTGTGTGGTCACACAGTTGTGCAGGGTCAGTGCTGGGTCAGACGGCTGTGCAGGGTCACTGCTGGGTTATGTGGCTGTACAGGGTCAATGCTGGGTCACACAGTATTGCAGGGTTACTGCAGGGTCACACGGCTGTGAGGGGTCAGTGATGGGTCACACGGCTTTGCAGGGTAACTGCTGGGTCATACAGCTGTGCGGGGTCAGTGCTGGGTCACACGGCTGTACAGGG
>NW_025196831.1:3289-4973 GCF_004010195.1 Chiloscyllium plagiosum
TCATGGAGAGTCAGCACAGCTTTGTCAGAGTAGGGTCATGCCAAACTAATCTGGTTGAACTTTTTGAGCAGGTGACCAGGTGTGTAGATGAGAGTAGTCCAATTGTTGTAGGTTGTATGGATTTCATAAAAGCCTTTGATCAGGACCCACTTGGGAGATAACGAAGGTAAAAACACATGGTTGGAGTAACTTGGCAACTTGACTCTAATATTGGTTCAGTCGGTGATAGAAGGCTGCTTGGGTAATTGGAAGCTGGTGTGCAATGGTGTTCCACGGCTCTCAGTGCTGGGTGACTCATTCTTTGTCATAATCACAAATGACATTGATTAAGGTGTATGTTTGTGTGGGGAGGGAGTGGGCTCACTGGGGGCATGCAGGGTAGACATGGTGATTTGGGGGCAGATACAAGGGGAGATGGTACATATGTTTAAATATTATACAAATATGGACCGAGTAGTTGGCCGCGAGAGAAATAGTCATCAGTTATAGATAGATCCAGACAGATTGGTCAGACAGGCAAATTAGTGACAGATGAAATTTAACCCTGATAAATGTGAGGTGGTGCATTTTGGAAGAAGTCACAAGACAAGGCAACACTCAATAAATTACAGAACACCAGGACACTTAGAGGAACAGAACGATCTTGAGGTGAATGTTAACAGATCCCTGAAGGCGGAGGACATGTTAATAGGTTAAATGAGGCAGACAGGACACATGCCCTTCCCAATCGAGACATCATTTATAAGAGCAGGGAGGGGCTGCTTTGTTTGGGTCACAGTCTGAGTATTGTGTACAGTCCTGGTCACTGCACGATGGGAAGGATGTGATTGTAATGAAAGGAGTGCAAAGGAGATTCAGCAGAATGTTGCTTGAGCTGGAGCAATGTCACTCTGAAGAGAGAGGCTGGATAAGCTCAGGCTGCTTTCTTTAGAGCAGTTATCGGGTTGTATAGGACTGAGGGGTGTGGACAGGGTGAACAGAAAACAGATGTTTCCCTTGTTCAAGGGCAGATATTAAGGTGACATCATTTTAAGCTGGAAGACAGGAGGTTTCGAGGGGACATGAGGAAAGATCTTCTCACCAAGAGGATGATATGGGCCTGCATTGCACTGACCGGGAAGGTTGTTCAGATGGGAAACTTCACAAGTTTTAAAATGTACTTGTATTAACACTTGAGCTGTCACATCATTCAAGGCAATGAGCAAAGCGATGGAAAGTGGAAGTGATGTGAACTTAATGTAATTTTGGCAGAACAAATCGGATAGGCTGATGGCCCTCTGCTGTTCTATGTGATTCTGCCATTTGACGATTCTGAAGGGAAGGATCTGGATTCGTTTCGGAATTTTTTTGGATTTGTTTTGAGAAAATCTTACCTCTTCTAGATTCTACCTGTTGCTGTGATCAGCATCAGTATCAGGTTTTGTATTAGAGTGCTCGATCACAGGTCGAATTTCCCAAATGAGTTGGATAACTGAATGAACAAGGAAAGCAGTGGTATAACAGTGTGCAGTAGAAGAGATCACAAGAGGCTTTACAACATGAGGTACTGAATGACTGAGTAGCCTCAGCAAAATGAAGGGCATCACTGAAAAAACAATCAAAACCATTCAGATTTTGATGGGAGTGATATTGTTTGAAATAATACAAATCGTGTTGTTTGAAGAAAATTTGCAATTAACATTTG
>NW_025196832.1:0-4973 GCF_004010195.1 Chiloscyllium plagiosum
CTACATCCAGAACCTCAACCCGAGCTACAAATCTTCTCAAAACTCACCAATCCCTGTGACAAATCACTCGTGACATCCTGCCAGCCTGAAAAAAACCCATTCATTCTTCCCCTCTGCTTCCTGTTAGCCAGCCAATTATCTCTCCATGGCGATACACTACCCAATACATCCCGAGCTTCGGTTTTCCATAATAACCTTTGCAGAAGCAGTTTATCCAATTTCTTCTCAAAGTCTAAATACAACCCACTCACTAAATACAACCCTTTACCTACAACACAAGTTACTTCTTCAAACAACTCCAGTGAGTTATTGAAACGTGATTCCCCTTTGACAAAACCATATTGGCTCTGCCTGATTACCTTAAACTTATTAAAGACATTACAACAGGGCACTTGGCTAAGGGATTCAAACATTTTCTCTTTGACAAATGTGAAGCTAACTGGCCTGTAGTTTCCTGCTTTCTGCCTGTCTCCCTTTTTCAAAGAACAGCTACATCAGCTATTTCCCAATCTGAAATAACCATCCCTGAATCTAATGGTAATGTCCAACTGGACCCAGGAACTTGACAATTCTTGGCTCCAACAATTTACGCAGTACCACTTCCCTGGTGATTGTAATATTTTTGTAAAAATGGTAATCAGTCCTCCCTTCCTTTCAGTTCCTGATTTGCAGCTATTTTCAGAATCCTACTCTTATTCTCTCTCTCTAATGAATGCAATATGTTTGTTCTCTTTATCCCCCATTATTAATAAGCAGACTCATTTCTGCAGGATTTATTTTGGTTTTATTCTTTTGGTTAACTTTCTCCCCTATTCTAACATTTCCCTCCTTACTCATCTTTGAGAAATTCTTGCTGTTATTTAATTTCTGTCCAATCTTCTGAGCTGCCACCGATCTGGGCAGCACGGTGGCTCAGTGGTTAGCACTGCTGCCTCACAGCGCCAGAGACCCGGGTTCAATTCCCGCCTCGGGCAACTGTCTGTGGGGAGTTTGCACATTTTCCCCGTGTCTGCTCGGGTTTCCTCCGGGTGCTCCGGTTTCCTCCCACAGTCCAGTGCAGGTTGGGTGAATTGGCCATGCTAAATTGCCCGTGGTGTTAGGGGCAGGGGTAAATGTAGGGGAATGGGTCTGGGTGGGTTGCTCTTCGGAGGGTGGGTGTGGACTTGTTGGGCCGAAGGGCCTGTTTCCACACTAAGTGATCTAATCTAGGTACAATCCAGAGTTTTTTCTTTGAGTTTGATATTATCTTTTACTTCGTTCAGTTAATCAGTTAAACCCAATCTAGTCCCACCTGCCAGCACCCGGCCCATATCCCTCCAAACCCTTCATATTCATATACCCATCCAAATGCCTCTAACCCCAGGGAAAAGACTTTGTCTATTTACCCTATCCATGCCCCTCATAATTGTGTAAACCTCTATAAGGTCACCCCTCAGCCTCCGACGCTCCAGGGAAAACAGCCCCAGCCTGTTCAGCCTCTCCCTGTAGCTCAGATCCTCCAACCCTGGCAACATCCTTGTAAATCTTTTCTGAACCCTTTCAAGTTTCACAACATCTTTCTGATAGGAAGGAGATCCCTTAACCACAACTGCCAGTTCACTTTCAACAGCGCTGCTTTCACAGCCTCAGAACAACTCGTGTTTAAATTTAATGTTCTCCTCTTGGACTCTCACTCCTCCCCCTTAAACTGTGTGTGAAATTCAACTGTGTTATGGCTGGTGCTACCCCAGGTCTCTTTCGCAATGGCATCAATAACTAATCCTGTATCGCTGGTCAGAACCTGGCTTAGGATATAACACACTTGGCCATAACACACTGTCCTGAAACATCCAATGAAATTTTATAGATGGACAACTCTGTTATTAGACTTATGAACACATCTCTCATATTAGATTTGATCTTTCTCTGCACCTTTTCTGTAGCTGTAATACTATATTCTGCTCTATTACCCTGATGTACTTATGTAAGCTATGATTTGTCTAGTTAGCATGCAAAACAACACTTGTCAGTGTATTGCGGTACGTGTGACAATAAATCACTCCAGACTAACAATTTCCGACCTGATTTTATTAGCCCATGTAGATTAAAGTCACCCATGATCATGCTGTTTTTTTTAAATCAGAACCACTAATACTACTTTTGGCATACTTAGTATAACCACAAAATGGTTTCTGTTCAGCAGCCTGTAGACCACTCCCACTAAATTACATCTTTGCTGTAAATAGTCCTCATTCCCACATCAACCAATTCTACATCCTGATCTGCTGAACCAAGCTCATCTCTAATGCTTGCACAAATGCCATCCTTGATTAACAGTGCTACCCCTCCACCTTTCCTGAGCTTCCGTAAATGTTACATACTCATCAACCTTCTCTGTTACTTCTACAAACAACTCCAGCAAGTCAGTTTGTCACAACTCTCCCTCAAAAAATCCATGCAGACTTGTCAAAATTGATCCTCTCTTTTTTTCCCCATGTGGCTATACATCTACCTCAGTGATAAACGTCTCCATTTCGGAATGGCAGGCAGTGACCAGTGGGGTACCGCAGTGATCCGTGCTGGGACCGCAGCTTTTTACAATATATGTTAATGATATAGAAGATGGTATCAGCAATAACATTAGCAAATTTGCTGATGATACAAAGCTGGGTGGCAGGGTGAAATGTGATGAGGATGTTAGGAGATTACAGGGTGACCTGGACAAATTAAGTGAGTGGGCAGATGCATGGTAGATGCAGTTTAATGTGGATAAATGTGTGGTTATCCACTTTGGTAGCAAGAACAGGAAGGCAGACTACTACCTCAATGGAATCAATTTATGTAAAGAGGCAGTACAGAGAGATCTGGGTGTTCTTGTACACCAGTCAACGAAGGCAAGCATGCAGGTACAGCAGGTAGTGAAGAAGGCTAATAGCATGCTGACCTTCGTAACAAGAGGAATTGAGTAGAGAAGCAAAGAGGTGCTTCTGCAGCTGTACAGGACCCTCGTGAGACCACACCTGGAGTATTGTGTGCATTTCTGGTCTCCAAATTTTCGAAGATTGAGAGGGGATCTGATTGAGACGTATAAGATTATGAAAGGATTGGACCCTCTGGCAGTAGGAAACATATTTCCACTGATGGGTGAGTGCCGAACCAGAGGACACAGCTTAAAAATACGGGGTAGACCATTTAGGACAGAGCTCAGGAGAAACTCCTTCACCCAGAGAGTGGTGGCTGTGTGGAATGCTCTGCCCCAGAGGGCAGTGGGGGCCCACTCTCTGGATTCATTTAAGAAAGAGTTGGCGAGAGCTCTCAAAGATAGTGGAATCAGGGGTTATGGAGATAAGGCAGGAACAGGATACTGATTAGGAATGGTCAGCCATGATTATATTGAATAGCGGTGCAGGCTCGAAGAGCTGAATGGCCTACTCCTGCACCTATTGTCTATTGCCTCAACTAACTGTGCCCCCCACCGAGATTAGACATTTTCACCCAGCAGTTTTGCTCAGCTTCCTAAATTTGATTGTGCCCCAGTTGCAGCACTGAGGTCTCCACTCAGGGAGTCAATATTCAGAGTGCCAGCACTGAAATGCACAGTACCTGGAACAGATCATTCTGGATGTCCAACACTTCTACTGTGAAGTACGAGATGAAGTAAAGAGCACATTCCTCAGCTTTGTGGATTATTGCCAGGTGTACAATTCTGACAGACAGAGAGAGAGAGAGAGAAAATGAGAGACTGATCGCGAGAATAAGTAAATGCAGTAATAGAAAGTGTGAAGGAACATATGGTTAATGTACCGACAGCCATCTCAGACTGACTCTCACTCAAACGCTCCGGATTAGCCCCCACCCTGGGAGGGTGCGCCAAGGCAGATTAACCCCGGAGACAGTTCCAAGCGGATTCATCCCCTCAGTGGGCATTCCGAGTGTGGATCCCTCCCCTCAGGGACACTCCGAGACCGGATCCCTCCCCTCAGGGACACCCCGAGTCCGGATCCCTCCCCTCAGGGACGCTCCGAGTCCGGATCCCTCCCCTCAGGGACGCTCCGAGCCCGGAGCCCTGCCCTCAGGGACGCTCCGAGACCGGAGCCCTCCCCTCAGGGACGCTCCGAGACCGGATCCCTCCCCTCAGGGACGCTCCGAGCCCGGAGCCCTGCCCTCAGGGACGCTCCGAGTCCGGAGCTCTG
This sequence comes from Chiloscyllium plagiosum, assembly GCF_004010195.1. Lineage (NCBI taxonomy): Eukaryota > Metazoa > Chordata > Chondrichthyes > Orectolobiformes > Hemiscylliidae > Chiloscyllium > Chiloscyllium plagiosum. Next base: position 4,173 of record NW_025196832.1, read on the forward strand.
CCCTCAGAGACACTCCCGGCCCGGAGCCCTCCCCTCAGGGACACTCCGAGTCCGGATCCCTGCCCTCAGGGACACTCCGAGTCCGGAGCCCTCCCCTCAGGGGCACTCCCGGCCCGGAGCCCTGCCCTCAGGGGCACTCCCGGCCCGGATCCCTCCCCTCAGGGGCACTCCGAGTCCGGATCCCTCCCCTCAGGGGCACTCCGAGACCGGATCCCTCCCCTCAGGGAGTCTCCGAGACCGGATCCCTCCCCTCAGGGGCACTCCGAGACCGGATCCCTCCCCTCAGGGAGTCTCCGAGACCGGATCCCTCCCCTCAGGGGCACTCCCAGCCCGGATCCCTCCCCTCAGGGGCACTCCCAGTCCGGATCCCTCCCCTGAGGGAGTCTCCGAGTCCGGATCCCTCCCCTCAGGGAGTCTCCGAGTCCGGATCCCTCCCCTCAGGGGCACTCCGAGACCGGATCCCTCCCCTCAGGGAGTCTCCGAGTCCGGATCCCTCCCCTCAGGGAGGGTTCTGAACCAAATTAATCCTCTCACGATTATGTTGAATTGGATGAAGACCTTCGATGATAGTGGACTTACGAGTCTCCGTCTTCACCCAGGAAGGTGTATGGGTTGAGTTGGTCTTCAGTCGGTGCAGGTAGATCCTCAGCCGTATCCAACCGACAGCTGTGCTCCAGAGCTTCACTCAGTGACTCAGTCAGGGACTGGGATCCATACGAGGAGTCCAGGCGTTCAGCACAATCCTGCTCACTGCCGGCCTTGGGCTCACCCTGAGAGCCCAGTGACCCGTTCCCCAACCCC
>NW_025196833.1:0-1844 GCF_004010195.1 Chiloscyllium plagiosum
CAGAGAGGGCAGGTGAGGGCCATGCTGTTAATGCTATCGATGTCACTCAACTGTGATTAAGTACCATTGGATTTCAAATGCAGTGTGATTATGATGTTGGCGACATGGCTGCTGAGACTGGAGTGAGGGAACATGATATTTCCCAGTCATCAGAAGTGAAACGTTACGCTTTGTAAATCATTTGAAGATCAAATTCAAGGATACAACTCCAATGAGGAATGAGGAGAGCCAATATTAACCATACAACAAGAAGACATTGGAGCAGAAATTTGGCCTTCAGCCCATTGAGCCTGCTCCGCCATTCAATGATGGCCGTTAAGCTTCTCGACCCCATTCTCCCGCTTTCTACCTGTAACCCTTGATTCCCTTTACAGTCAAGAACCTATCTGTCTCACTCTTAAATATACTCAATGATCTGGACTCGATAGCCCTCTGTGGCAGTGATTTCCATAGGTTCACCGCTCTCTGGCTGAAGTGGTTTCTCTTCAGCTCTGTTTGAAAAGGTCTTCTCTTTACGCTGTCCCTTCGGGTACTAGTCTCTCCGACCATTGGATGTATCTTCCCAAAGTCCACTCTCTCCCAGGACATATTGTATTCTGTAAGTTTCAATTAGACCTCGTAACATCTTTCTGAACTCTATCAAATACAGACCCAGAGCCCTCAAATATTCTTCATATGTTAAGCTTTTCATTCCTGGCACCATTCTCGTGAATCTCGTCTGAAAACGCTCTAAGACCAGTACATCTTTCCTGAGATATGGGACCCAAAACTGCACACAATAATCCAAATGTGGCATGACCAAAGCCTTGTAGAGCCTCAGAAGTACATCCGTGCTTTTATATTTAAGCCCTCTTGAAATAAATGCCACCATTGTATTTGCCTGCCTAACTACTGACAAACTGCAACTTTCAAGACTCCTGGACTACAACGCCCTAGTCTTTTTTCACCGCAGATTTCTGAATTTGCTTGCTATTTATAAAATGGTCTATGCCTCTATTCATCCTGGCAAAATGCTTTTCCACACTTTTCCACATGGTGCTTGTGCGAGATGAGCGGCTGTCCGGCCCCATCTCCGGCACTTTTATTTCTCTTCCCAGGAACAAAGACACGGAGGACTCTGTCCAAAACTTTTCATTCAACTTTGCAAAATCGGGTGTGGTTCCCGTGAGTACACACACAAGCATAGTAATCTCCATGCATTATATACACGTATATGTGGGCTGGATCTCCTACTGCTGTCTTGACCAATGAGCTAGGGTTCCCCACTGTTTTCCTTATTTGGGTTCTGGTGCCTGCGATTATTTTGTTATTCACTTGGCCAATCAGTGTTCGAGCTCCCCGTTCTTTCCTTATATGGATGATGTTGTACAACTGTGGTTAAGAGCGGTCTCTCAACTATCGAGGAAAGCTGTTACAATTGTTTCATTCATAAAAACATGGGGGAGGTCCGACAACAGTTCCGAGTGTCTGCTTGTGTTTACTATAAGGTAGAAAAGACTAAAATGCAGCTAACCGTTTAAAAATTACACTACCCCCTACATACTACATCTGCCACTTCTTACGGCCTGTAATTTTTAAACCGTAAGTTTCTTCTCCAGAGCGTTTAATAACTCCCGAGCTTGTTCATCAAACTGCCCGTCTCTAATACTACCCCCGCCCAAGAGGGATTCACGTTGTTCCATCTCGAGATTCATTCGTTCAACCTGCCCATAGGGAACATCCCTCTTAGTAAGGGCGGTTTCGATCAGTCGTTGAGTTAATCCCCGGACGCAGGGAATAACGCAACACCCAAGGGCAGTGAGTACCCCTGCCACCACTATACATGAGACAAGAAAGGGAACGAC
>NW_025196833.1:1971-3314 GCF_004010195.1 Chiloscyllium plagiosum
CACAGGATGTTATCTGCCTGATGTAGAAGGATCCTTTGGGGCCTTGGGTGGAGGTGAGGAGGGAGGTGTTAGCACAGGTTTCATACCTGTTGTAGTGGCAAAGGGAAAGTGTCGGGAGTGGAAGGTAGCTTGTTGGGGTTGCGTGGACCTGACGAGGGAGCTGTGAGGGAATGGTCTCAGCAGTATGATGACAGAGGTAGGGAGGGAAGTATATCTCTGGTGGTGGAGTCTGACTGTTGGTGGCAGAAATGGCGTTGCATCCTGAAGTTGGTGGGATGAAAAACAAGCACCAGAGAGGTTCTAACTTGTTGTAGTTGGAAGGATGAAGTCCAAGGGCGTAGTTTTGGGAAGCTGGGGAGATGCGCTAGAGCACCCTCCTGCAGCCGAACCACCTCTTCAATGCTAAATGTCCCTCTATCAATCTTTGCACTGTTTGAAAGTTTAGCCAGAAGGCCCTCAGTTCCTTCATATCGATAATGAATGCACAAAGTGAAAAGTTGTGGTCCCAAAAACTGAGTCTTGTGGAACACCACTTGTCACTGGCTGCCATCCTGAGAAGGACACATTAATCCACCCTCTCTGCTTTCTGTTAGACAGCCAAACTTCAACTTCCACCTTGCCTCTAACACCATGGACCCATATCTTTCTCAATAGCGTCATGCATGGCACCTTGTCAAAGGATTCTTGAGGTGCAGATGGATGACATCTATCGGTTCTCCTTGATCAAATGTGCTCATTACTCCCTCAAAGTATTCTAGCCGGTTTGTCAGACATGACCTCCCCTTGATGGAACCATGCTGACTCTGTCCTATTTTACTAAAGACCTCCAAGTATTCAGAAATCCCATTCATCACGATGGATTCCATGATGTTACACACAACCAAGGTTAGGCCAATCAGTCTGCAGTTTTCCATCTTCTGCCTAACTTCCATATTAAACAGGGTGTCATGTTAGCTACTATACATCCACTTGGCCCTTTCCTGATTTTAGTCATTCCTGAAAGATTACCACTTACATTTGAACTAACTCTTGAGCGATCTCCCTTAAAAGGCTGGGGTGTAGTCCATCTGGTCCAGGTGTATTATCCATATTCAGGCCATTCCGTTTTCTAACATGTTCTTCTTGGTGATGGCCACTGTATTTAGGATTGCCCTCTCACTCTCTTCAATTCTTGGGAAATTACTCGTGTATTCCACCTTGAAGACTGATGCAAAATTCCACAGTCATTTCTTTGCTTCCCACTACTGTCTTTCCAGCATCATTTCCCAGTGGTCCATATTCACATTTACCTCTCTTTTGCACTTTATATATCTAAAGAATCCCTTACAGTTTCCTTTATATTA
>NW_025196833.1:3436-4974 GCF_004010195.1 Chiloscyllium plagiosum
GGCCCCAGCTATGCCTGCCTCTTCGTACGACATGTGGAACAGTCCATCTTCCGCAGCTACACTGGCACCACACCCCACCTTTTCCTCTGCTACATCGATGTCTGTATCGGCGCTGCCTCGTGCTCCCACGAGGAGGTTGAACAGTTCATCCACTTCACCAACACCTTCCACCTCGACCTCAAATTCACCTGAACCGTCTCAGACTCCTCCCTCCCCTTCCAAGACCTTCCCATTTCTATCTCGGGCGACCGAATCAACACGGACATTTACTATAAACCGACTGACTCCCATAGCTTTCTAGACTACATCTTCTCCCATCCTGCCCCCTGTAAAAAACGCCATCCCATATTCCCAATTCCTTCGTCTCCGCCGCATCTGCTCCCAGGAGGACCAGTTCCAATATGGAACAACCCAGATGGCCTCCTTCTTCAATGACCACAATTTCCCCCCAGACGTGATCAATAATGCCCTCCACCGCATCTCCTCCACTTCCCGCTCCTCCGCCCTGAGCCCCGCCCCTCCAATCGCCACCAGGACAGAACCACACTGGTCCTCACCTACCACCCCACCAACCTCCATATACATCGTATCATCCGTCCTCATTTCCGCCACATACAAACGGACCCCACCACCAGGGAAATATTTCCCTCCCCTACCCTGTCAGCGTTCCGAAAAGACCACTCCCTCCGTGACTTCCTCGTCAAGTCCACACCCCCCACCAACCCAACCTCCACTCCCAACACCTTCCCCTGCAACCGCAAGAAATGCAAAACTTGCACCCACTCCTCCCCCTTACTTCCCTCCAAGGCCCCAAGGGATCCTGCCATATCCGCCACAAATTCGCCTGCACCTCCACACACATCATTTATTGCATCCGCTGCACCCGATGTGGCCTCCTCTATATTAGGGAGACCGGCTGCCGACTTGCAGAACATTTCAGAGAATACCTCTGGGATATCCAGACCAACCAACCCAACTACCCCGTGGCTCAACACTTCAACTCCCCCTCCCACTCCACCAAGGACATGCAGGTCCTTGGACTCCTCCATTGCCAGACCATAGCAACATAACGGTTGGAGGAAGAGCGCCTCATCTTCTGCCTCGGAACCCTCCAACCACAAGGGATGAACTCACATTTCGCCAGTTTCCTCATTTCCCCTCCCCCCACCTTGTCTCAGTCAAATCCCTCGAACTCAGCACCGCCTTCCTAACCTGCAATCTTCTACCTGACCCCACTCCGGCCCATCACCCTCACCTTGTCCTCCTTCCACCTATCGCATTTCCAACGCCCCTCTCCCAAGTCCCTCCTTCCTACCTTTTATCTTACACTGCTGGACACACTTTCCTCATTCCTGAAGAAGGGCTAATGCCCAAAACGTCGATTCGCCTGCTCCTTGGATGCTGCCTGACTGCTGCGCTTTTCCAGCAACACATTTTCAGCTCTGATCTCCAGCATCTTCAGTCCTCGCGTTCTCCCCGGCCAATCCTACCCAGCGTCTCCCTTATGCCTCTCCAGTTGCCTTTATTCAGCTGAAATA
>NW_025196834.1:0-4974 GCF_004010195.1 Chiloscyllium plagiosum
CTGTTCCCTAGATGCTGCCTGACCTGCTGTGCTGTTCCAGCAATAAAGTTTCAGCTTTGATCTCCAGCGTCTGCAGACCTCACTTTCTCCTCGTAGGATTAAGGAACTCACAGAGTAGCAGCGGGGTCAGGGAAATATCCACTGGGACGGGTGGCTCCAGGACGGAGCTACGTAGGGCATCTCAAATGGGCCAGGCAGCATAACGACTTTGGAGAGGTCACTTGATGTTTTCAAAAGAAAGGGGAGCCTCTCATTGATTTTCTCACCCATTTTTAGAAACATAGGAATCATGCTATGGCACCGGTCATGCCTAATACCAATGTCATCTTTCCCTCACGATCCCCGGATTCGGCTGGTTAAACTGTCACAGACCTCTGCTCAGCATTTCCACTGCAGGAGGATAGCCAGGATCTCTTTGCTTTCTCCTACGGTAGCCAACAATTCACCTGGAGCCGCCTTTTCAGGACTATTTCGACAGCCCGGCAGTGTATGCTGCAGTGATGTAAGGGGATCTGTCTCAGATCTTTCTCTCTCTGCCTTGTTGCAGCACTGTGTTACAATATGCTCATGACCTGCCCGTTACCTCACAGTCCCACGTTGACTGTCAGAAGGACTCCGTGACCTTGTTGATCCACTCAGCTCCTGCGGGCACCACGTTTCTGAAGCCAACCTTCAATTCTGTCGGCCCTTGGAACAATGTCTAGCCTGCATCCTGGAGGGCAGGACCCACTCCCCGGGTCCTGATCATGTTGCTGCTATTCTCAATGCCCTGCGACCCTCTATACAACAGGAAATGCTATCTTTTCTCGGCGTGGTGAACTATTATCACCAATAGGTGCCTGAATATCGGTACATGGATGTGATTGTGCGTCAGTTTACATTTAAGGGAGAACCTCATTCTACTGTTTGCACCCCTGAGCAGCTGCAGGCGTTTCGGAACTCCGAACTACTCTGCCACAGGCCCAAGTCTTGGACTTAACCGATTATTGGAAGCCTTTCGTCCTCCATGTGAACGAATGAGAGAGTTTTGTCAGCGGAGTCCCTGTTCAAAGCCATGGTGAGCCTATTACTCCTCTCAGTTGCCTCCGAAGATCTGTGGCCTGCCAGCCTGCCTCCATGCTGTCGCTGCCCCCACTACCCCACTGGAAAAGGCAAACCCCATTGTTCTGTATTCTTTGTCAGTCCCAGCTTGGAAACCGGTGTCAGGGAAATACCCCCGGGACGAGTGGCTCCAGAACCGAGCTATGCAGGTCATCTCAACTGGGACCATTTTACTGTTATTGCCCCGCAGGCTGTTTTTCCCCTTCTCAATTTGGCTGTTCCTCAGCATTTCCCAGCAGCCACTTGGACTGGGTATAAGGTCATGCATTTGTCCATGCTGAATTCTATCATTCCGTCCTGCTGCTTCAGTGAATCCTGTTACCTTCCTTCCAACCTCCCCTGACTTGGACTCCGACCATCATGCCTGCTTACAGGTAGCAGACTATGTAACTGCTCCTTTCCTTGATTTATCCTCCACGTCCTTTAAGAATCCTGAACTTGCTCTGTTCATGATAGCTCGTCCATGCGTCCCTCCGATGATCGCTCCTTTGTTGTTATGGTGTTACGCCCTTTGAATTGCTACACGCGTGCACTCTCCTGTCTGTGACCTCAGCCGGGGTAGCTGAGTTCTTTGCCCTTACCCGTGCATGTATCCTTGTCACAGGAAAATCTGTTAATATTTATATTGATTCCTGTTATGCCTTTTGGGTGATCCATGACTTTGGTACACTCTGGAAAAACAGTGAGTTTATTACCTCATCCTGTAAACGTACGCGACATGTGACATTGATCAACAACCGATTGCAGACAGTGCTTTTCACTGCACGTGTCGCGGGTGTCAAATGTGAAGTGCATTATACCTCCAGGGATGAGGTATCCCACAGTCACACTGCTGTAGATACTGCCGCCCATGAGGCACTGTCATGGCCCCTCCTTCGTTAAGCTACAGGTCCCCTCCACCATCGGCCTTCCAGCAGCTCTCCAGGTACAGAAGAAAGCTGCAGAGGTAGAGTGCGTCTTCTGAGCTTGTGCTGGATGCTCCCCTGACGTCTCTGGTCTTTGGCAGGATCCAGATGGCGGGGTGGTCTGTCCACGTACTCTCCTCCATGCACATAGGCAGGGGCAAGTAGGAAAAGGAGGGATGCTACATCACATTGCTTAACAATGCTTTGCTCCCGGTATGTCTACTGTCATCAAATAAATATCTGAAACCTACCTGATCTGTCAAAATACACTCAAAAAAGAATATCTGCATATTTTGATCATCTATCTATCCCTGAAGAGCCATTTGGGAACTTTCAGATTCATTTTGTCCCTTTGGTTCCCTCAGGACTGGTCACAGTAGAAACATTCTCTTGATGGATACAGGCTTTTTGCACGAGAAGAGATTATGGCCAATCATTAGTAAAACATCTTATGAAAGATTTAATCCCCTGACATGGAATACTGGGACAAATGAATAGTGACAGTGGTGCTCACTTTACTGGGAAAATAATAACATCACTGTGTACAGTCTTGGGATTTGTGTGGAAGATTCATATCCCCTTTCAACTACAGTCCTCGAGAACAGTGGAATCAACTAAAGGGATGCTAAAAAATTACCCTTGCAAAGACTTGCCACAAAATTAAACTGAAGTGGCCAGAAGCCTTGCCATTACCCTGTACCCCCTCTGAAACCAGGTTAATACATCCGCTGATCTAACCCCGTTTGAAACTCTTATGCGAAGACCCATGACTACTGGTACATGACACCCTCTGCCACATCGGAAAAAGCTCTGATGTAGTTTGATAAGAAATCCTTGCAATACGCCCAAACCCTGAGTGAAGCAGCCCAGACCAATCATTCAAAGGTAATAGAGGAGACGCCAAAACCCGTTGGGTCTCACACACACACCCTTTAGGCCTGGCGATTGTAAACTCTCTGAACAAAGTTCTCTCTCTCTATCCTCGGTGGAAGGGACCGTATCAAATATTACTGATAACCGGAACTGCTGTTGAATTGGAAAGATGTTAGGAGTGGGTGCACGTGGCCAACTGTAAAATACATGAGCCCACCAACTCGGCAACTATTGAAGTGAATGATGAGAACCCTGTGGATGTAATTCCGGCGCCTCCTCAGGCCGCAAACGACTGAAATTAGAGATGTATGGCCTTTTGGTGGGCATGCCAAAACAACACCATTTGCTTCACAAGACATGGGAATGTATGGACTGACACTTATGTGGGATCTCGTCAGTGTTCTTCCATTATTTCCTGGATTTAAACCATTCAAAATTTGACAAGCTAATGTCAGTTTTCATTTAATTGGTCTAGTGTCCTTTATAAGATGCCAGGCTCCCTGTGGAAAGATCTGACTCCCAAATTGTGGAGGGGTGGAGATTCCAGATGAACCTCCCACAACGGTACTTATTTTATTTGAGATTTTAAGGATTTTCTTCCCTCCGATTGTAGAGGGTCGAGTTCTATGAGATATGTACGTAGTGCCTCACATTAGAGTTACCTTCACCACTGAATCCCAAGGGACCCCTCACCAGATTCCTCACCTGGATTGGGATGGTTTACTCCTTCTATTGGAATCTATCTGCATTCCCAAGAATTGAGCACATTGAAAATAGTATTGATAAATGTCGCCAATGATGGTGAGTCCCTGACTGAGATCAATGCTGAGATTATCGCAGTTAGAACAGTGGCCCTTCAGAACCACTTGGCTTTGGATTGTCTATAAGCCAAAAGGAGGGTGGCACTTGTGCCGTTTTTGGGCGGGAATGCTGTACCTACATACCAGACAACACTAAAAATGTCTCCAATTGCCTGCCCCTCTCCTGTAGTTACGTCCGAGACCGGGTGTCCCTGGAGAAGGAGTATGCGGTGTCTACCAACGCCCTCGAGCGGTTCAGGAGAGGTGGGAACCACAAGGAGTAGAGTGTTTTATTTCCCCCTCCAACTCTATTGTAATTTAATTCCTGCCTCCCCTTCAACTTTTTGATCACGGAGCATTACTTTTTGATGTGAAGGGCACAGCTTGTCACTGGCCACGCTGGTGTTTCCTTTCTTCCTGGTGATGAAAATTGCATCTTGATTTGTATACCTGTTGTCTTTCACTGTGTCTCACACCTGCACACACACAACATGGGTGCAGGGGAAATATAAGCACTACCCCAGTTTGGCGGTAGTTTTGGGGGAAAGAAGAAAAAAACGTCTCTGATTTAGGGACTCGCATTCACATGGCAGTCGAGAAATTGAGCTCCCTCCTTGATTCCTGGTGGTCCTTTGACATTGCCAGGCTGGGTAAGTGGGAATCCTCCCTACACATTGGGCGTGTTCCCTTTACTATCATACTCCCGATACTTTGCATCATATGGAGAACTACAAGCTGTTTTTGTGCGCAGTTCATTTTCTGCTTCAAAACAGATGGAATCTTCTACCGGACCATATCCCATGATGACCTCGACAATGAACAAGCGTGTATGAGTATGCGCACTTTTCCAGAAGGATGTGCAAACCCCTCTTTCGGATGCGCCTGTTCCTTTAAATCAGGCGTTGATCTGGAAAATCAACAAGGAGGGAATTGTGGAAGTCGTAAAAACTTGGCCTACTGCTGCATGATGGGATACTTGACCAATATAAAGATATCTTGGCCTTCAGCCCCTTTTACTGAGAAAATGCTGCTGGAGATAAATACTGAGGCCGTGTAATTATAATTTGCAGACATATAGGGAGTATATCACAGGGTCGTTATTGGGAGTGCTTCTTGAGCTCATTAGCTTCTGCTTCCTTGAGCAACAAGGCGATAGCTGTTACTGCGCTAATCTTTATCTTGAATTAATATAAAGTGTGGAATGTAAACAATGTTGTTGTATCATTGTAGATCTATAGAGTGATTGTTCAGCTCGAGAGAGGACTGTGTGACAGAGGAGACTGTGTGACAACGTC
>NW_025196835.1:0-4975 GCF_004010195.1 Chiloscyllium plagiosum
ATCATTTCTGGTGGCTGAGCAGAGGCTAAGTTCTACTTGGATTCCAAACGTGGGTATCAATAGACATGAGGATGGCTTCAAATGGACCTTGGGTTGATGTCACACTACATGTGACTCCACTACACTATACAGTCTCTCTCTCTCTCTCTCTCTCTCTCACAGACACACACAGACACACACACACACACTCATACACACACACATGCACGTAAATCAATAGGGTGAATTTGCGGAATTATATTTGCAAATACATTGTATTTTGCACAAAAAGTGCACAATCTGCAGGCAGTCAATGCATGTAATAATTTTATAAATTCCTACTTTGGAAATAGAACCAGTCTGACTCAAGATTGGGATACTGACAGACTTGAACCTCATACCTTCCATGCATTGTCTGAGCTGTCACTTCTTTTTATAAAATAGAGTCATAGAGTCTTAGAGATGTACAGCATGGAAATAGACCCTTTGGTCCAATCCGTCTACGCCGACCAGAAATCCCAACCCAATCTAATCCCACCTGCCAGCACCCAGCCCATATCCCTCCAGACCCTTCCTATTCATATACCCATCCAAATGCCTCTTAAATGTTGCAATTGTACCAGACTCCACGACATCCTCTGGCAGCTCATTCCATACACGTACCACCCTCTGCGTGAAAAACTTGCCCCTTAGGTTACATAAATGTTACAATTGTACCAGCCTCCACGACATCCTCTGGCAGCTCATTCCATACATGTACCACCTTCTGCGTGAAAAACTTGCCCCTTAGGTTTCTTTTATATCTTGCCCCTCTCACTCAAACGGAATGTCCTCTAGTTCTGGACTCCCCGATCCCAGGGAAAATACTTTGTCTATTTATCCTATCCATACCCCTCATAATTTTGTAAACCTCTATAAGGTCACCCCTCAGCCGCCGACGCTCCAGGGAAAAGAGCTCCAGCCTGTTCAGCCTCTCCCTGTAGCTCAGATCCTCCAACCCTGGAAACATCCTTGTAAATCTTTTCTGAACCCTTTCAAGTTTCACAACATCTTATGGGCGGCACGGCGGCACGGTGGCACAGTGGTAAGCACTGCTGCCTCACAGCGCCAGAAACCCGGGTTCAATTCCTGCCTCAGGCAACTGACTGTGTGGAGTTTGCACGTTCTCCGCGTGTCTGCGTGGGTTTCCTCCGGGTGCTCCAGTTTCCTCCCACAGTCCAAAGATGTGCAGGTCAGGTGAATTGGCCATGCTAAATTGCCCCTAGTGTTAGGTAAGGGGTAAATGGGTGGGTTGTGCTTCGGCGGGTTGGTGTGGACTTGTGTAGCCTGTTTCCACACTATAATGTAATCTGTAATCTTTCCAATAGGAAGGAGACCAGAATTGCATGCAATATTCCAACAATGGCCTAACCAATGTCCTGAACAGCTGCAACATGACCTCCCAATTCCTGTACTCAATACTCTGACCAATAAAGGAAAGCATACCAAACGCCTTCTTCACTATCCTATCTCCCTTAAGTTATCTCGAGGATATGACTTAAAAGAAGTTCTAGGATTTGCATATTAATGAACTGAAACCTGCAACCCATTCTAAAAGATGAAAGACTTAACAGCAATCTTGATTTGTTCAATATATCATTTCAGTTGCATGATACTGATCTTTTGCTATAAATTCTGTGTCTTATGATCCTGCTCCACAGCTACCTGATGAAGGAGCAGCGCTCCGAAAGCTAGTGCTCCCAAATAAACCTGTTGGACTATATCCTGGTGCTATGTGATTTTTAACGTTGTTTCCCATGAGCACAGCCACAACACTTCCTGCTGCTGCCAGTAAACATTACAATGCTGATGAAACGATGCAGTACCTGCAGAGATGAAAATCTTAACAGTTTCTAACGATACTTGCTACTGATTCACTGCTCCTTCTGATACACGACTTTGGTAACATGTTTGACTCTTTGGAGAAATCTGAGTTGGAAAGTGTGGCACTATAAGAAGTACAGCAGGTTAGGCAGCATCCGAGGGGCAGGAGAGTTGATGTTTCGAGCATAAGCCCTTCATCAAATTCTAGTGCCATACTTTTTGACACTGACTTTCTAGTATCTGCAGTCCTTGCCTCTGAGTCTGTGACGAAATCTGCCCGTGTAAAGATTGGCTCCAATTTCTCCCTTCCCAGTGAGGCTGTCAGGATGATTACATGGGTAAAAGAGAGAGCTCTTCCAGTGCTGAAGGTTGGACAATTAAAATCAGGAAAAATAAAGTTTCTTACTGCGGCTACAATTCTGGTAGCTTATGAGAAATGCTATCAGCCATGCACCTACTCTACCTGCAGTCAGTCCTGCCTCAGCAATACTACCCTTCCTCTTGAATACTAATACAAGTCACACCCACAAAGAATCCAAACGTGCTCTACTTGGTGTGACTGGATTAGTGTCTGAGCAGATGGGATGACGGACTAAATCCCTTTCCGCACACGGAGCAGGTGAAAGGCCTTTCCCCAGTGTGAACCTGCTGGTGTCTCTGCAGCTGGAATAATCCGTGAATCCCTTGCCGTACACAGACAGGAGAACGGTCTATCCTCAGTGTGGAAACGCCTGTGCGCCAGCAGAATGGATGAACAGCTAAACCCTTTCCCGCAGACGAAGCAGGTGAACAGCCTCTCCCTGGTGTGAATGTGCCGGTTTGCCTGCAGGTCAGGGGAGTTAATGGATCCCTTCCCACACTCGGACCAAGTGAATGACCTCTCCCCGGTGTGAACCTGCTGGTGGGTCACCAGGGGCCCATATCCCAGAGGTCGATGGATCGAAACCATCCTCTGCTATTGTTCAATGTCACCTCGAGCTGCTTTCCTTTGGATGGGTGCTCTCTCTTCTGCAAGCTGCCTTTGCATCTACTTACCGAATGTCCAAATGGCACGTTAGCATATCGATGCACTCGTCAAATCAAGTGGCACGATTTTCGAGGTCTCAGAGGTATTCTGGTCTTCGTCGGTTTCCTCTGAACCGAATCGCAAACCCAGTTCTCTGCGATGCCAATCAGCTGGTAAAGTTGAAACACATGCCTTGCGGTTTTGTCCATTCCTTGCAGTAATTCGCCACCCTGGTTCAGACGAGAATGACAAGCATGTCAGAAACCGCATCACGACTCAGACATAGTCCCCTACTATTAGGACGGATACCAGCGATTGTGAATAACCTCAGAGAGAGAGACAAGTGACAGACAGTCGTCGCGGACTCGATGGGCTGAACGGCTTCTGTCTGGGCGAGAATGATGCTACGTGTTTATGCCGTCCCACTGCCTGTCTCTGGGACAGAGAGGCTGAGGGGGCAAAACTGGTTCATTTTTAACCGTCCCTTCCGTGTTGGACTGCCTGCAGTCCCTCAGCTCAAGGCCGTGGGGATGACTCTCAGTGAGTGAAGGTTTCACTCGGATTCTCTTCATCTGGGACACTTGGGCCTCAGCAAAGAAAGCGATACCCACTTTGCAATAGACTTTCCGTAAGATTACTGCGTGAAGACGATTTCTGAACACCAAGAAGACTGCACAACCATGTGAATTTACCTGAGCGAAGAGTCCTCGGTGTCCATTTATTTCTGTCCTGCCAGCACAGCATCTTTCTATCTCTCCGATAACAGACCCTTGGACAAAGTTCACAATCAAAGTTGTTCATGTTCCCCGCATTAATGTAACTGACACCTCTCACCCCAAGGGTTTCAGAGAGAGAGAGAGAGAGAGAGAGAGAGCAGAAGAGCAAATGGACTCTACCCGCACCCCAAGAGCAGAAGAGCGAATGGACTCTACCCGCACCCCACCCTACACCCCGTCCCACCCCGCAGAACAACGTGCAAGTAGAAATGAAATGCTTTAATTATCCACTAGTGGAGGTAGTCCAGTTCCTGGGGATGAGACAAATATCAGCGCCCCGGGGACAGAATGACAAGCAGATGTTCTGGAAACGCTTTGCTGCTTGCAATTCTTGGAGCAATGTGGAATGTACTTCACACTGAGCAAGTTTCAGCTGGCTCAGAGTCTCCGATGTACATTGCTGTGTTTGCCGCCAGCTCAGAGAGAGAACAATAGGAAGGACGTAGGAGTGAATAACGATCCGCGTGAGAGGGCGAATAACTGTTAATGGAGACTGTTAGCGGCTAACAATACGTTTTTTAACTTGACTTGTGCAAAACTGCTTGATTAATTTTCTCAAAAAACACCTCCGTGAAACGAGGTTGGGCTGTCTGGAGTACGAATGAGGCAGAAAAGTTTCGAAGCAAAATGGTTGAATTATCTGCCAGTGGAGAGAGCCCGGTTCCCGGGGACGGGACAAACAGCAGCAGGGAGACTGAATGAGAAGCAGCTGTTCGGGAAACTCTTTGCCGTTTGCAATCCTCAGAGCAATCTCAAATGTATTTCATACTGAGCAAGTCTCAGGTCGCGCAAGCGCTGTGGGGCGCCAGCTGTGTGCCGGCTCTCTGGCTCGTTGGTCTAGGCGTATGATTCTCGCTTAGGGTCCTTTTCTGTCCTGAGTTGCGAGAGGTATCGGGTTCAAATCCCGGACGAACCCACGTTTTTTAACTTGACTTGTGCCAAACTGCTTGATTAATTTTCTCAAAAAACACCTTCGTGAAACGAGGTTGGGTACGAATGAGGCAGAAAACAGGGAAGTGAAATGGTTGGAGATAGTGTTCAACAGGTTGACGTGAGTGGTGCGGTGTTTGAGGAATGTCAGCAATCAAGGTAGATTGGAAAATTGGGACAGCTCTCCTCGGAGAACCGAACTTTTCCAAGTCATGAGGGACCCAGAAACAGGAAATAATGTTGTGAAAATGTTCCCACACCTGAAAGGATCCACAACGATTCAGCAAGTGGAAAATGAGGTGTTGTTCTTTCATCTGGAGCTAGAACTCTGCTGCAAGCCTGAGACAGAGATGTTGGCCAGGGAACAGGGTGATGTGTTAAAGTGGCTGGCAACCGCAAGGTCAGGGCCTTTTTAGTGAAA
>NW_025196836.1:0-1168 GCF_004010195.1 Chiloscyllium plagiosum
GAATTATTTTTTGTAAAACTACCATCTTTACATGTGCCATAGCTAGACAACTCTTTGTACCTCAATGAGACATTGCTTTCCTCGGCATTGTCTACTCCAATCCAAATCAACACCCGTAATGAAGACACAAGCACCTATCAGTTGTTATTTTAATCCACCAACTACCTCCTGATTTGTTATGGACGAGGCTAAAACATTCAAAACTTTATTAAGCAGACAACCCACATCGTAACATTATACTTTTTTCTTTAAGTTTATGTTGAAATTTACCTGAGGAAGCTAGTTACAAACATTACTCACAAAATGACGGATTGAAAAACAACATCCAGACTATAGAATACCCACAGAACTCAGTCTATCCAAAGGAGACTTACTTATGCTGTTCTGAAAATATACAACAATCCTAAAAAAAAAACAAGCACCTTAAACACAGTAAAAATGAAACAGCAGCTTACAGGTAAAACTTAGAATTGCAGAAGGAGAGAGGTTATTAGTTCGTGCGCCACTGCTGCAGGATCTAAAAACCGGAATTCAGCTTTCCAGAATGACCACGCTTTTTCCATTATACAGTTCATTTTAAAAACATAACATCTTTGGCCATAAGCCTCAGCTGTTGAGGGGGAAACGAAAAGCCTCACAGCGAACACTTTCATCTCTGTGACACTTCATCCGATTCGGAGCCTGAAATGTTTTACAACGCCTTTGATAAAAAAAGATATCAAGACCCATTATCCTTGAGAAAAAGTACAGCTCCGTTTTTTTTTTTAAAAAAGAGAACCGTCCAAACTATCTTCATAAGTGGAACTCTTCGAACAGACTATATCTGGGTAAATCTGTTTTGCACCGTTTCCAGTGCTATCACATCCCTGCTATAATGATAATTGCAGAAAGACACACAATACTCCAGTTAGAGCCGATTGAGCAAATGATATTGACAACTTAGAAAGCCACAGAAACTGCACATTTCCAATCATGTGACTTTTACACAATACTGCCCCGTGGAGAAAGTGAGAACTGCAGATGCTAGAACTCAGAGTCGACACTGTGGTGAGAGAAAACACAGTAGGTCAGGCAGTATGCGAGGAGTGGGACAACTGATGATTCGGGCATAAACCCTACATCAGGAATGAGGTTTTGTGGCCGTGGGGGCTGAGAGATAAATGGGCCG
>NW_025196836.1:1608-4975 GCF_004010195.1 Chiloscyllium plagiosum
GATTAGAGTCAGGAAGGATGGCGCTAGAAAGCACAGTGGTTCGGCAACATCTGAGGACCCGGAGTGTCAATGTTTCCAATTATGCTGATGAAAACATTATGGTCGAAACATCGACTTTCCTACTCCATGGATGCTGCCTTACAAGGTGTACTTTTCCTGATCCACAGTTTTAACTCGACACCACCTCAGCTCAACTGCATAGGAAAATTAAGATACCCTGTCACCATTCAGTTGATTCTTCTGTCGCATGCAAAACAAATTCAACATTCTTTTCCCCATAAATATAAGGTCATTCAGATCACTAAAGAAAAAAAAACTACCGAGGCTGAATATCTGAGCGAAAATTAATATTTGTTTTAGAATTCAGTTGTCTGTCAGTTCAACTGAATGTTTGAATATTAAAATTGGTAAAGGAAAAGAGAAAGCTGCAGTTTAATAACTTCTACATTCTGTTTCTCAAAAGAAAAAAGAGTTTCATGAACTGGAATGTTTCGATCAGGCAATGCACACTCAACTCGTCAAGTGCTTATAGGAATGGAGGAATATATATTGGCTTCGCCACTGCTGAACAGATGAAAAATATCATTTTGCTTTCCGAATGAGTTGATGCTCCTGCAGAAAAGTCAATGTGACTCATATTCCAGCACAGCCAGTTTGGTGTGTATTTCAGAGTCCTGCAACATTTAAATTAATTTAAAAGATCTTTATTTTAAAAGATCCTTATACATATGACATTCTCCATTTCATAGTGCATTGGACAATATTGTACCCTCACTTATTCATCGGTACACCACTCAATTTTAGTACCCCTAACGCTCCATTCACGACTTAACCACCAAAATACTTTCACAAAAAAAAATGTTTGCTTTTAAAACCGAAAACTGAGCTGAAGCAATGACTGTTGGAAATCAACCATCATTCGCTCACTCTCTATACCTTATTTAGTGTGTCCCAGTGCCGGTCACCTTAAAACTGTGCACTCTAGTTTTGAACTCCATCATTCTACGCAAACGATTTAGGCCAGTTGCTTATCCATCGCCCTCATCATTTTATAAATGGTGAGAACGTTACGCGCTACCTGGAACATTCCTGCGAAAAAGCCCCTGCCTACCCCATCTCCACGCTTTACTCAAGCCCTCAGGTCCCCGTAACATCCTTGTAAATCGTTCGTGGACAGTTTCAATTTTCACAAAATCCTTCCTGTGGAAGTTGACCATAATTGCAATCAGTATTCTAAATGTGATCTCACCAATGTTCTATATCGCCACAACATGATATTCTAACTTGGATAATCGACTATCTGACTAATGACAAAAGGTGTGCCAAGTACGTTCTTCACCATCTTGTCTACTTGTGACACCACTTTATCTGCTTTTATAGATTTTGCCTTGACTGATAAAGTTGTGATTTTCACTATGTTCTGCTGCCTTCACAGGTATGTGGCCCAACATGCAAAGTCTATATGTTCTTCCAGGTTTCCGCGTGTCCTGCCATTCATTGAGTAATCCGTTGATGTGTTACTTCCAATGTGCATTACCACATGATTTTCATGGTTAGTTTCAACATCCCCTATCTGAATGTGACATTTGACAAATCCATCTCTGAGCTCCTCCATCCTAAGACCTTCTTCCTCACTATTAACCACTTTGCTCATATTCGTATCATCGACAACTCTGCTTACCATTTCCCACAACTTGTTCTATATTCTTGACACACATTCACAACGACATGGGACCCAGCATTCATCCTTGTGTTACACCACTGAATACCAGTTCCAGTCACACAAACAGCCTTCTATCACCATCCTGTGCTTCCTACCACAACCAAATTAAGTTTGGATCCAAGTTGCCTGGCGACCTTAAATCCGTTTTCACTTTTATCCTCTTACCATTCTCCAGTGTGGTGTCGTGTTAAAGGCTATGTTGAAATCCACACAAACAACATCAACTTTACTGCCCTCGTTATAAAAAACCTGATCGCTTGCCAATGAAATATATTTAATCCAATCTGTTAGGCATGACATTCTGTAACAAAACCGTGATGACTCTCCCTGATGAAACCTTGCCTGGACAAGTGGCAGTTAATTCTCTCCTTCAGGGTTTGCTCCAAAAGGCTCCCTTTAACTGATGGGAGACTCACTACTGTGTGATTCTCTGGTTTATCTCTCCCAATCTTGCTGAAAAGTGGAACTGCATTAGTCCAGTCCACTACAAACTCAAAATGGAATGTTAAGCATTGTTCAGAACACCTGTAATGTTCTCTCTTGCCACAAGAGGAACATAAGATACAAGTGCGTCCTGAATTGGGAATATGCCCACTTCGAGCCGGTTAGAACCACGAACACTTCCGCTGTCCCTGTGTCAAACTTCTTCAGAACCTTTCCATCCCTCTTCCTACATTCTGCTGCGATATCTTACCACAACAGGAATGTTCGCTAGCTGAACAAGTAAAGTGATTCACTCAGTTATCCCCTTTGCTGACACAACTGTACTGTCACACTGGAAGGAGAGCATTCAGATATTTTAAATTAAAAACGCTGTATTAAACCTATGCATGGCCTATAATGGTAGTGTTGTCCCAGTCGAATTCATGTTGCTTGTCGTCTGCGTGTGTGGGTACTAAGGATAGCTGGTCGTGGCTAGTTGATGTTCATGTATGCGGATCGTTAGCTGTCTTCCTGTTTGTCCTATATAGCGTTTTGTGCAATCCTTGCATGGGATGTTTTACACTATCCTCATAGGTCAAGCCAAACAAAGAACAGCCAGGGAATTCCTAGAGGCTTGGCACTCACTCACAAACTCCATCAACAAACACATCGACCTGGACCCAATATACCGGCCACGAAAGCGGACATCTGAAACTTACTGCTCCTTTAGCACAGAACTATGTTTCCTAACCAACGTCTCTATCTCAGGCTTACTGCAGTGTTCCACCATAGCTCAGCGCATGCTGAAAAAGCAACAGACCATTTTCTGTTTGAGGACCCCGCAACCCTCCATATTATTTTCAATCATTTTAGAGGCCTGAGGCCTCCCATGTCCTGGCCCCCGCCACACCCCCAGGCCTAGTTATAGCATAGCAGCCAATACACACTACCTATGGTTCATCATAAACATTCTCCGTGATCAGTTGTTAATGCTCCAAACAAATCATTATCGATTCCTATGTCCAACTGTTAGTCTCTCTCTTTCGGCTCTATCCCGACATCTTGTTTCCTCCTAATTATTGCACCCCCACATATCTTCTGCGTATAGACCAAATTTTTTCTGAAAACCATCGGTGCTGGGGACAGCGTCACTGGACCGAAAATGTTAACTCTTTCCAACATCTTTTTGTCTTGCCCCGATGAAGCTTGATACTGTGCTTG
>NW_025196837.1:0-1303 GCF_004010195.1 Chiloscyllium plagiosum
ACGTTGTGAGATCAGAGCAGTTTTCATTGACATCGACCATTCACAGTTCGATTCTCAGTCTTAGGAATAAGACAGAGAGCGATTTTGAGCAAGATTTGAGCAGGGACGTTTACCCCATGACGTTACACCAATTTGTGTTGTTACTTTGTTGTTTACCTCATTTGTGTGTTTTTCCTCATTGAGGATTTTGAAGTTATCCCCTCTATACAAAAGTTCCGTGCTTTTGCACCATTATACAAAAGATGCAGTACAATAACACCCAACGCTGTTTCAGTCTACTTGTGCAGATATTGGCTCCTGGAAACAGCACTGTGCACTCTCCCCGAGACTGGAAAATAATTTGCTACATTCCCACTCTTATGGCTCTTTTCATTACATCGGCTTCTGTTCTTCACAGAATCCGATTCAGACCATCATCTTAACACTTCCTGGGGAGAAAATGGATTTGGGAGAGCGGACAGTCTCAACCATTGATTTCTGGTTTATGGGCCCACTAGGCTCCCGCTGGGTGTTCGCGGTGATCACAGCGGTTTCCCGCAGTCTTCAGCTTTTTTGTAGCAAGTACCTTCGAGGATGACATCAAAAGATATTCGCTGTTACTGTATGATACTCTACTAATGGAGGCAGCTCAGTCCGCTGGGATGGGATAATTTCTGCAGTATGTCCTGCGGATCAGATACAGTGCACTTTATCATTCAGATCATACAGAGTGAGAGCGCTCGAAAAGGCCAAGCGAGCTTTCCCCACAGGAGTTTATTGTAGGTGGAACAATACCAGCGGCACCACCCTAACCCAGGAAAGAACTGTCTCAGAAGTCTATTTGGTAAGTTTAGTTTCAGACTCTGGTCACCATGCTCCACGAGCCCTGCAGCCTGTGGGCAATAAGCACAATGAAGTTGGTGGTGGATCCCAAAATGAGAGCATAATTCCTCATAAATATCTCCAATAAAATGGGGGTGGAGGGGATTGTCAGAAGGTAGACAAAATCAAATACCAAAGCAGGTAATAATCTGCTTGAGTAAAATATTTATAACAGTTTTAGCAATAGTGTTGGAAGTGCGGTAAGCTTCAACCCATCAAGGAAAAGAAAATCAACAATGACCAAAACATAATTATAATGCTGACACCTTTGCAACTCAATGAAGTCTTTAAACATCTTTTGCAGTTGGCATTAGGTGGTCAGAGGTCGACTCACCCTTGTCAGAGAACATAGAACATAAAAAGTACAGCACAGAACAGGCCCTTTCACCCACGATGTTTAATCCTAATGTAAAATATAGTAACAACCTACACACCCCTCAAT
>NW_025196837.1:3987-4975 GCF_004010195.1 Chiloscyllium plagiosum
TATGTGCTTACTGGCAGGAGACGGGGTGATATGGAGGGTTGTGTATGCATGTGCATTTTTGCGTATATCCGTTTAAGGTCAGTAGGCAGGGTGTTCATAGAACATAGAACATAGATCAATACAGCGCAGTACAGGCCCTTCGGCCCTCAATGTTGTGTCGACCTGTCATTCCAATCTGAAACCTATCTAAACTACGCTATTCCATGTACGTCTAATGACGACTTAAATTTACTTAAAGTTGGCGAATCTACTACCATTGCAGGCAAAGCATTCCATACCCTTACTACTCTCTGATTAAAGAAACTACCTCTGACGTCTGTCCTATATCTGTCACCTCTTAATTTAAAGATATGCCCCCTCGTGCTCGACATCACCATACTTGGAAAAAGGCTCTCCCTGTCCCCCCTATCTATACCCTCTGATTATCTTATATGTCTCTATTGAGTCACGTCTCAAACTTCTTCCCTCCAACGAAAACAGCCTCAAGTCCCTCAGACTTTCCTCGGAAGACCTTCTCTCCATACCAGACAAGATCCTAGTAAATCTCTTCTGCACCCTTTCCAAAGCTTTCACATACTTCTTATAATGTGGTGACCAGAACTGTCCACAATACTCCAAGTGCGGCCGCGCCAGAGTTTTGCACAGATGTAGCATAACCCCATGGTTCAAGAACTCGATCCCTCTACTCATGCCTTCTTAACAACACAGTCAACCTGGGTGGCAACTTTCAAGGATCTGTGTACCTGGACCCCGAGATCTCTCTGCTCATCTTCACTAACAAGAATCTTATCATAAGCCCAGTACTTTGAATTCCTGTTCCTCCGAACAAAGTGAATCACCTCACACTTGTCCACATTGAATCACATTTGCCACCTCTCAGCCCAGCTCTGCAGCTTATCTATGTTTCTCTGTAACCTACAAAACATCTTTCGTCACTCTCCACAACTCCACCGAGCTTGGTGTTGTCTGCAAATTTACTAACCCACCC
>NW_025196838.1:0-1027 GCF_004010195.1 Chiloscyllium plagiosum
AACATTATGGCAGTCCCAGTCGATGTTTGGAAAGGTAAAATCCCCTACTATAACCACCCTATTATTCTTACAAATAGCTGAGATCTCCTTACAAGTTTGTTTCTCAATTTCCCAATAAGGTTATCATCACTTTCTTATTTCTCAGTTCCACTCAAATAACTTCCCTGGATGTATTTCCAGGAATATCCTCCCTCAGCATAGCTGTAATGCTATCCCTTATCAAAAATGCCACTCCCCCTCCTCTCGCCTCCCTTCCTACCCTTCCTGTAGCATTTGTATTTGGAACATTAAGCTGCCAGTCCTGCCCATCCCTGAGCCGTGTTTCTGTAATTGCTATGATATCCCAGTCCCATGTTCCTAACCATGCCCTGAGTTCATCTGCCTTCCCTGTTAGGCCCCTTGCATTGAAATAATGCAATTATTTATTAGTTTAATTTATTAGTCCTACCTTGTCCCTGCCTGCCCTGACTGTTTGATTCACTTCTGTTCTGTTCTCAGCTGTACCCGTCTCAGATTGATCTCTTCCCTCACTATCTCCCTGGGTCCCACCCCCTCACCTTACTAGTTTAAATCCTCCCGAACAGCTTTAGCAAATCTCCCTGCCAGTATATTTGTCTCCTTCCAATTTAGGTGCAAACCGTCCTTCTTGTACAGGTCACTTCTACCCCAAAAGAGATTCCAATGATCCAAAAATGTGAATCCTTCTCCCATACACCAGCTCCTCAGCCATACATTCACCTGCTCTATCCTCCTATTCCTGCCCTCACTTGCTCATAGGAGAAAGTGAGGACCATAAGACATCGGAGTGGAAGTAAGGCCATTCGACCCATCAAGTCCACTCCGCCATTCAATCATGGCTGATGGGCATTTCAACTCCACTTACCCGCATTCTCCCCATAGCCCTTAATTCCTTGTGACATCAAGAATTTATCAATTTCTGCCTTGAAGACATTTAGCGTCCCAGCCTCCACTGCACTCTGTGGCAATGAATTCCACAGGCCCACCACTCTCTGGCTGAAGAAATATC
>NW_025196838.1:1810-4976 GCF_004010195.1 Chiloscyllium plagiosum
CCCTTCTTCAGGAATGAGGAGGGTGTGCCAAGCAGGCTAAGATAAAAGGTAGGGAGGACGGACTTGGGGGAGGGGCGTTGGGAATGCGATAGGTGGAAGGAGGTTAAGGTGAGGGTGATAGGCCGGAGAGGGGCTGGGGGCAGAGAGGTTGGGAAGAAGATTGCAGGTCAAGAAGGTGGTGCTGAGTCCGAGGGTTGGGACTGAGATAAGGTGGGGGGAGGGGAAATGAGGAAGCTGGAGAAATCTGCATTCATCCCTTGTGGTTGGAGGGTTCCTAGGCGGAAGATGAGCCGTCATGTTGCTATGGTCTGGCGATGGAGGAGTCCAAGGACCTGCATGTCCATGGCGGAGTGGGAGGGGGAGTTAAAAAGTGTTCAGTCACGGGGCGGTTGGGTTGGTTGGTGCGGGTGTCCCAAAGGTGTTCTCTGAAACGTTCCGCAAGTAGGCGGCCTGCCTCCCCAATGGAGAGGAGGCCACATCGGGTGCAGTGGATGCAGTAAATGATGTGTGTGGAGGTGCAGGTGAATTTGTGTCACATATGGAAGGATCCCTTGGGGTCCTGGAGGGAAGTGAGGGGGGAGGTGTGGGTGCAAGTTTTGCATTTCTTGCAGTTGCAGGGGAAGGTGCAGGGGAGTGGAGGTTGGGTTGGTGGGGGGTGTGGACCTGACGAGAGAGTTGCAGAGGGAGTGGTCTCTCCGGAACGCTGATAGGGGTGGGGAGGGAAATATATCCCTGGTGGTGGGGTCCGTTTGGAGGTGGCGGAAATGATGGAGGATGTTACGATGTACATGGAGGTTGGTGGGGTGGTAGGTGAGGACCAATGGGGTTCTGTCCTGGTGGCGATTGGAGGGGCGGGGTTCAAGGGCGGAGTAGCGGGAAGTGGAGGAGATGCAGTGGAGAGCATCGTCAACCACGTCTGAGATGAAATTGCGGTCTTTGAAGAAGGAGGCCATCTGGGTTGTTCAGTATTGGAAATGGTCCTCCTGGGAGCAGATGCGGGGGAGACGAAGGAATTGGGAATATGGGATGGCAGTTTTACAGGGGGACGTGTGGGAGGAGGTGTAATCTCGGTCGCTGTGGGAGTCGGTTGGTTTATAGTAAATGTCCATGTTGAGTCACTCGCCCGAGATAGAAATGGAGAGGTCTAGGAAGGGGAGGGAGGAGTCTGAGACGGTCCAGGTAAATTTGAGGTCGTGGTGGAAGGTGTTAGTAAAGTGGATGAACTGTTCAACCTCCTCGTGGGAGCATGAGGTAGCGCCGATACAGTCATCGATGTAGCAGAGGAAAAGGTGGGGAGTGGTCACCATACTATAGGAAGGATGTGGAGGCACTGGAACGGGTGCAGAGGAGGTTTACCAGGATGTTGCCTGGTATGGTAGGAAGATCGTATGAGGAAAGGCTGAGGCACTTGGGGCTGTTTTCATTAGAGAAAAGGTTTAGGGGTGACTTGATAGAGGTGTACAAGATGATTAGGGGTTTAGATAGGGTTGACCATGAGAACCTTTTTCCACGTATGGAGTCAGCTATTACGAGGGGGCATAGCTTTAAATTAAGGGGTGGTAGGTATAGGACAGATGTTAGGGGTAGATTCTTTCCTCAGTGAGTTGTGAGTTCATGGAATGCCCTGCCAGTAACAGTGGTGGACTCTCCCTCTTTATGGGCATTTAAACGGGCATTAGATAGGCATATGGAGGATAGTGGGCTAGTGTAGGTTAGGTGGGCTTGGATCGGCGCAACATCAAGGGCCAAAGGGCCTGTACTGTGCTGTATTTTTCTATATTCTATGTTAACATCTATGTATCTTCACTACATTTGATTAATCTTAAACTTATGGAAAACTATATAATGAATTACTTTTGCCCATAATTTAAAGGCAGGCTAATTCCAAGTTTGGATAATTCTAGGATTATAAATGCTGTTAATCCTACTTGTTTGGGTTTGCATTAAGATTTTTCTTTTGCGTTGTTAATAGTTGGGGGTTAGTAAGCTCAGATTCCTGGATGATTGTTTACAATACTGTGTGATGCCAACAGCATGGTTTCAATTTCTGCACCAGCTGAGGTTACCACGAAGGAACCTCCTTCTCAACCTCTCTCTGTGCCGGACGTGTGGCAACCCCGAGGTTAAACCATCACCAGTCATCTCTCTCTAATTAGTCACCAGTCCAACAGACCTGTTGGACATTAGCAATTTATCTGCTTTAGAAAGTTATTATGAAATTGCATAAATAAATAGTTCATAGAAACAGTAAAGAAACTTTTATAATGTTGAAGTTCTTTCTTCCAAAGGTAAAGGTGTAAAATCTACTTCTCTGTATCGCAGCAAAACTTGAAATGAGTATTGTAACATTGTATGGCTTGAATGTTACAAAGTTAAAATTCACACCACACCAGTTTATAGTCCAACAGATTTATTTGGAAGTACACGTTTACAGTGCCCTAAAGCTAGTGCTTCCAAATAAATCTGTTGGACTATAACCAGGTGTTGTGTGATTTTTAACTTTGCCCACACCAGTCCAACACCAGCACCTCCACATCTTGAATGTTTCATCAGTTGCTAAAGTCAAATTTGCCAAGCAATATGGTGAAGGTACCTATGGCTGCGTGAGACAAATATCATACAGCTCAAATTGTGGCCTTCACAGACAGATAACAAAACGCCATAGACTTAGTAAGATGGGGCTAGAATGCAAACTGTAAGACTCTGATAAAGCAGCACAGATGAAAATTGTCTGATTTGAAATTTCTGATTTTTATATGAAATGGAAAGGGAAAGCTTGACCCACCATAGATGGGGCCTTTTAAATAATTATAATTATATGTTAGAGTAGAGTCACGTATTTGTCTTTAGCAAATAGAATAAAGGAGAACCCTAAAGCTTTCTATAGGTATGTGAGGAATAAAAGGATGATTAGGGTGGGAATAGGGCCTGTCAAAGACAGAAGTGGGAAGTTGAGCGTGGACCCTGTGGAGACCGGAGAGGTGCTAAATGAACATTTCTCACCGGTTTTCACTCAGGAAAAGGAGAATATTGTAGAGGAGAAGAATGAGATACGAGATATTAGACTAGAAAGGATCAAGGTTAGTTACAAACAGGTGTTATCAATTCTAGAAGGAGTGAAAGTAGACAAGTCCCCTGGGCCGGATGGGATTTATCTGAGGATTCT
>NW_025196839.1:0-2572 GCF_004010195.1 Chiloscyllium plagiosum
TGACAGCTGTCTGTTCTGTGGCTAACTCAATAAAACAGATCCATTTCTTTAATGCATTGAGCACCTGATCTTTCTGGTGTAATTGTTTTAGAAATATTTACACATTCTCCATGATCTTCACAGCCCCATCAACTTTCTGAACCCGGTGCTCTGCTTCCTGAACTGACAGAAACATCTCTTTGGTGGAAACATCTCACGTGTGAGTTTGGTATCGTCTGAACAGTGTCCACATAAATTTCTCAATTGCATCATTGCTTTAACTTTATTTGATCATGAAATGACTGTTTCCCTACTGATACAATATTACTGAGCCACCCTTTACCTATCACATGATCGTCAATGTCTTTGTCACCTGTACAGTTGTATTCAATGTGCTGACCTGTGACTTATTTATGTACATGCTCACTGACTCTGTACCCTCAAACTGATCTATAGGAGTTCTCCAAACTCTGTTCATCACTGTCTTTCTTTATATTTTTCTCAAGTAATTACCATCCAGTAAACAGGCTTGCAGTCACATTTATGCGAAAGAATTTTGTTTTAGTTCTGTTCGTGCCACATGGCAAAATATTTGAAGAAATGATGAGTGTTTCAGAGCCATACATTTGTTTGAAATGCGGGTATATTCTACAAATTCAGGTTCACTGAAAATGACATATCCCAAGCTATATTTTTCACAGATATACATAACCTGCCTGGGCAATACCATAAACAGATGTCAGTTGGGTGTATGTTGCATTTCGTTCCACCCAGTGTATATTACACAGGGGAAGGACATGAATGGAAAGTAATAACAAAATGAATACAGTTTGATTGCCCAAATCCATGCAGCTCTTTGTGAAATGGCAATAATTTAACAATGAGATGACAAGGGTATGTAACTGCAGTGTCCAGCTGCTCTCTGAATTTATTCTGGGTCAGGGCATATGTCCATGTGTTGGTGCAGGTACTGAGAAGCTGAAGCATATTGGTGATGGATTCCAGGTAATAAAGGGGATCTGTGACAGAGTAAAAATATGCCTTTATAATTCGCTGATAAATATAAAATACAAGCTGGGTCACCCATAACGTTATACAGCTGCCAGATATACTGAAGAGTAATATGATGGATTTCCTTACTATCTCCATTTCTGGATCCTTGCCATTCTCTCCATTGAGGTGACCCCGGAGTGACCTGTGGACTTTACTTGCTGCTAAAATACGTCTGAGAGTCAGAAGATTGAGGAGCAACAGCAGGAAGAATGGTGCAAAAGCAATTAAAATCAGATAAAATATGACATATCCAGCCCATTCAGTCAAAGTAATAAAGTTTGTTTTTGTAATGTAATATCAGGGAATACTCGAGAGTGCGTTGCTGGAAAAGCACAGCAGTTCAGGCAGCAGTCGAGGATCAGGAGAATCGACATTTTGGATCAACATTTTGAATAAATATTTCGGACAGAAACACTTCATCAGGAGGTTGATTTTCCAGCACCACATTCTCGACTCTGATCTCCAACATCTGCAGTCCTCACTTTCTCTAATACCAGGGAAGATTATCAATAATGTACAAAGGTTCATGCCTGAAGTACCAGGCGACAGACATTAAACAATCCAAAACAGTCACTATCCTTATTACAACAGCTGCCATTTTCTTTGTTCAATACTTCACTTTCAATTCATCACAACTTAGTCCACAAACCGAATGAAGGTGAAAGCAACTGTGAGTCAAACAGAAACCTCTGTTGATGTGAAAACGAAGATATAAATAAAAATACACACAGGAGTAGTGAACAGGAATAAACCTTGGAAGTACATCTGACCAATCCTGTAGAATATTGGTTCAACAATAATGACCTGCTGCCTTTGCAACCAAGTAGCAAGAAATACATTTGGAGAGGCCACAATTTCCTCAGGACAGAATAATAATCACCAACATGATAGCTTGGAGAGATAAAATAAGAAAGCAAAATTAAAAATTGTTTCAGGTAATAACTCAGCCAATAGGTTCTGAGGAGAAAGTGAGGACTGGAGATCAGAGCTTAAAAATGTGTTGCTGGAAAAGCACAGCAGCACAGGCAGCACCCAAGGAGCAGGAGAATTGATGTTTCAGGCATAAGCCCTTCTTCAGGAAAGAAGAAAGAATAGTTTCTGACGATCTAGAATGCCATTTCTATTCTTTCGGGTACATTAAGCATTCAAAACAGATTTTTCTACATGGAACACACTGTCAGGTAACGTTATTTGAGATCATTATCATTAGCAACATGGAAATCAAAGAGTTAATTGAGCAAAATGTTCACGTGACTCACTGAAATATCTTACTCTCAGGAATTGCTGAGAACACTGGACCTTTTGTTCTATTTAATATTTCCATAAATCATTGCATTCGTGGAAAGAATTGAAAGATTCAGAGAGCATTCCTCTCCAGGAAGGGTCACACAACGATAGGACGCTCTTCTTTTTCTCAATTCCATTTACAGCGTAAGAAGGTAGGACTGTACAATAAATGATCATAAGAGAATCCTGATGATATTTGATTTACCGATAAATGAAATAGTGCATAATTCCAAAAGACACACTTAAAAGTGAG
>NW_025196839.1:3811-4976 GCF_004010195.1 Chiloscyllium plagiosum
CCTGCTGCGCTTTTCCAGCAACACATTTTCAGCTCTGATCTCCAGCATCTGCAGTCCTCACTTTCTCCATTCTGTTTTCTTCCCAGACTTGCTGGCATCAATTCCCAGGGGCTGACCTTATTAATGTCCAAACACCTGCTCTCTGGTTCAGCACACTGCCATTCCCAAATTCAAGAGTCTACACGAATCAACCTGCAATTACTTTTCAGCCCTGGCTTCATAAAATAGATCTTGACTGTTTCTTTTTAATACAAGCTGTTCCTCACAGTACAAAGGTCACCTTCCATCTCTCAGCTCACAGTTCACAACTCCAAACCAAACATTAATAAAAATAAAATAGTGGAAAAGCTGTAGGATTCTAACAGCAAAGTTTAGCACTCTGTCCCTTTCAATATGATGTTGTTCCCCTGCCCTTTCATGTGGCAAATTTCAGACAAACCTTTAATTGAAGGAATTTAAATTCACATCAATTCCACCGACCAATCCCTCATTCTGAGACTGTAATGACTTACTTCTGTCATGTCATCTCCTACCCTGCCTCCCCCAGACAGACAAAACATCCTGGTGGTATCAAGTTACATAATATATTTAATTTGAAATGATTAATTATAGGTCAATGCATTATTTCAAATCACAGGTAATATTATGTACTCACTGACACCCGTGTGGTTTTCCACAAGGGCGATTCAATCCTGACCCCATTACAAACTTCAACTAGAACGGTACAGCACAGGAACAGGTCATTCAGCCCACAATGTGTGCGCCAATCATGATGCCATTTTGAACTGATCCCATCCGCCTGCACATGTTCTGTATCTTTGATTCCCTGCCTAAATATCGCGTAAATATCGCTACCATCTCATCTGGCAATGCATTACAGACACCTACCACCCTCTTGGCTCCAACATGGACATTGTGGGTGAAGATGAAACCATTTTGCTTACTGAAGCCATGTTGTCCCGAGCTAAAAGAGGGCCTAACGACAATGCCACTGATACCTCAAATTTAGCTGTATTCAGGAACTGACTGTGAGCAAGCCATTCCACACTGTGTATAGGAAACAGCCCGCTGATGGGATTCTCTCACTCACAATGACACTGCACCTCTGAAAGTCCCAAAGTCTCTCTATGGAAGCAGCAGCCGACACAATACCCCACAGACAAAA
>NW_025196840.1:0-4976 GCF_004010195.1 Chiloscyllium plagiosum
CAATCTGTACGCCAGAATACTGAGCTGCCATTGCTATCTCTTCCCCGGCCATATTTCTGTAACAGGGCAAAAGTGAGAACTGCAGATGCTGGAGGTTAGAGTCAGGATTAGAGTGGTGCTGGAAAAGCACAGCAGGTCAGACAGCATCCGAGGAGCAGGAAAATTGATATTTCGGGCAAAAGCCCTTCATCATTCCTGATGAAGGGCTCCTGCCTGAAATGTCAATTTTCCTACTCATCAGATACTGTCTGACCTGCTGTGCTTTTCCAACACCACTCTAATCTTGTCCCATATTTCTGTAACAGCTGTGATATCCCAGTCCCATGTTCGCATCCGTGCCCTGAGTTCATCTACTTTACCTATCAGGTCCCTTGCATTGAAATCAATGCAGTTTAATTTATCAGTCCGACCTTGTTCTCTGCTTTGTTCCTGCCTGCCTCATTTATTTAACATGCTCTCTTTAACGTCTGAACCAGTCTCAACCTTCTCTCTTGTCTCACTACTGCTTAGAATCCCATGCCCCTGCCAGTCTAGTTTAAACCCTCTTTGAGCAAATCTTCCCATCTGGATATTGGTCTCCCTCCAGTTCGGGTGCAACCAGTCCCTCTTGTATGGGTCACTTCTGCCCTGGAAGAGATCCCAATGACCAAAGGTCTGAATCCCTGCCCCCTGCACCAGCTCCTCAGCCACACGTGCATCCACCTTATGCTCCTACTGCTACTGGCATGTGGCAATGGGAGTAATCAGAGATTCCTACCCTTCAGCTTCTGCTTTTTAACCTCCTGCTGAACTCCCACTATTCACTCTGCAGGAGCTCATCCCTTTTTCTAACTGTGTCGTTTGGTACCAATGTTGACAGCTGCTCAAGCTGCCCTTTGCTGCAATCACTTTGTGACGTCTGTGACCCTGGCACAAGGGAGGTAACACACCATCCTGGAGTCTCGTTTGCTGCCACAGAAACACCCGTCTGTGCCCCCTGACCAGAGAGAGCCCCTGATTGCAATTGCTTGCTTGGACTTTGCCATACCTTGCTTTACAGCAGAGACCTGGTTGCTGCTGCTAGTTTTCCCCTGAGAGCTATTACCCATCCCTGCCCAACAGTATCCAAAACAGCATATGTATTTGAGTGAGGGATGACCACTACCTGGCTGCCACCTGACTGTACCTGCGGTGTGACCACCTCCCCGTAACTATTGCCTATCAGACTCTCTGCCCCCACACCCCCTCTGAATCCCATACTCTCCTCAGTGCCTCCAACCGCCTCTCCAGCTGAATGAATCAGTCTGTGAGGAGCTGCGTGTCACACTTCCTGCAGACACGGTCAACAGGGACAGTCGACTGCTCCCTGACCTCCCACACCCGACAGAAGGAGTGGACCACTCCACTGAATGCCATCTCTGCCCCTTTAACAACTCGCTCAACTTGGAGGGTGGGGTGGGGGGGGGGGTGGGGGGGGGGGTGGTGGGGGGCAGCGGCTGGGGTGGTGAAGTAAAAAACAGTCTTACCCTTACCTTACTGCTTCTCGCCCTTCTCAGCAAAGCCTGGTCTTCCCCTCAGCCCGCTCTTCCGTATAACCAGCAGCAGCTCCACCACAAAGCCGCGCCTTGCAACAATGGTCAGGGCAAGACACAATAATGCCTCCCCTCACTACTTGCCTACACTCTCACACTTAGCTCAACTCCCAGCATTCGTGCTCTCTTGCCAGTCGCTGGGAGTACCATGGGCCTTCCTTTGTAGTATAAGGTCTGCACGAACCTGATTTGAATGAGATGAGAGGAGGGGGCTGGGTCTGGCTGGGATGCTCTTCAGAGGGTCAGTGTGGATTTGATGGGCCGAATGGCCAGCTTCCACACTGTGGGGCTTCGATGACAAAGCGGGCAACAGCACCAGAAGAGCTTGTTTAAACTTTCCTTCGTCCTGAAAGAAAAAAAATACACCCTTTACATGTCTACCCTTCCCACAGTTTTAGATTTTAAGAATGCAAGATTCATACTCTTAAGTTCCCACACTTAGCTCAACTCCCAGCGATTGCACACTGTTGCTGGTCACAGTCAGAGGGGAATTCCTCACTGCAACTCAGAATACAAGTCACTGTCTGCAAACCCTTTGGAGCAATTTCGACATGAGCAGCTCAGCTTCCCTATTGCTGGCAATGCCTGCTGCCCGAGAGTGTGGTTGAAGTTACTGTTTGCTCATGCAGAGGCCATACACTGTGGATATACAGTAATGTGTTAATCAACACCAAGAAAGGCATGGT
The DNA here is from genome assembly GCF_004010195.1 of Chiloscyllium plagiosum. Classification (NCBI taxonomy): domain Eukaryota; kingdom Metazoa; phylum Chordata; class Chondrichthyes; order Orectolobiformes; family Hemiscylliidae; genus Chiloscyllium; species Chiloscyllium plagiosum. The sequence goes on from NW_025196840.1 coordinate 2,258, forward strand.
GGCTCAGTGGTTAGCACTGCTGCCTCACGGGACCACCCTCGGGCGACTGTCTGTGTGGGGTCTGCACTTTAATCATTGCAATAAACCTGACCTTACTCCCATTCCAAATTCCCACGTGGGCCGAATTTGCTGCTCGCTTGGTCTCTGCTTCCCTCAGGCCACACTTCCTGAGCACAGAGTCCAGGTATTCGCCGTAGGGACCTGAAAGCAAATCAGGTCCCCGGGGAATAGAAAGAGAGCATTTGTCGACATCACAATTGCCTTTGAGAGGGGATGTACGGTGGTGGTGAGCGACAAGTGAGGTTGGAAATATATTTGGGCACGCTGGTGTTTTCACACAGAATTTTGCGAAGTATGATGAGAAATTTGTCTTGTCTTTGATCTTCCATTCTTTCTTCAGATCATTTGGGTCTTGCTGTTGGCCACGATACTGGGGCTCATGTTACAGAGGCTGTCGGCCAGGTTAGGTGTTGTAACTGGCATGCAGTTAGCCGAGGTGTGTCGCAGGCAATATCCCAAGGTACATGCCATGTATCGAAATGTCTTCATCGAGTAATGCGGCAAGCGTGAAATGACTTTCCTGGCTTTTGCACCCGGGCAGTGTCAGGGAGAAAAATGACTCACTTCTTTGCAGTTGAATTGTCCGCTACATTGCTTGAAGTTCTCTAAGTTTTTCCACGTGGGCGATTAAAACACAGTGTCTGAATTGTTAGGTTGCCCGAGTTCTTGATCCCCAATTATTTGACTCTGTCCATCGGCTCCTTGGGAACAAATGTGGTTGAGCACTCCAGATTATTACCAAATGCCGAGACTTCTGACCAAGAAGTCCTTAAGCAACGAGTCTGTTTCCTGGACGGGTCCTGGGGCTTCCTGCTGCACAGACAGTGTCGGGGTTGATTTATGAAGTGCAAACTCATGTTTAGGGCAGCACGGTGGCTCAGTGGTTAGCACTGCTGCCTCAGAGCGCCAGGGACCCGGGTTCGATTCCAGCCTTGGGCGACTGTCTGTGTGGAGTTTGCACATTCTCCCCTGTGTGGGTTTTCTCTGGGTGCTCCGGTTTCCTCCCACAATCCAAAGGTGTGCAGGTTAGGGTGGATTGGCCATGGGAAATGCAGGGTTACAAGAGTGGGGTGGGATACTCTTTGGAGGCATGGACTCGATGGGATGAATGGCCTGCTTCCACATAGTTGGAGTTCTGATTAGATTCTCTATAGTGTGGAAACAGGCCCTTCAGTCCAATAAGTCCACACCGAACCTCCGACGAGTAACCCACCCAGACCCATTCCCCTATCCGAGAGGGAGCCCTGACTAGTGCACCTAACACGATGGGCAATTTAGCATGGCCAATTCACCTAACCTGGATTGTGGGAGTAAACTGGAGCACCCGGAGGAAACCCACACAGACACGGGGAGAATGTTTAAACTCCACACACCCAGTGGCCCGAGGTGGAAATCGAACTAAAGTCCCTGGCGCTGTGAGGCAGCAAGCTAATCACTGAGCCACCATGCCACCCTACATTGAAAATTGTGGGCATTTCAGTTTCAGTCCCACGTTGAGCGCTATGCCCAGTTCAGTGTCAGTCCCACATTGAGCACTGTGTCCAGTTCAGTGTCTGTCCCACATTGAGCACTGTGTCCAGTTCAGTGTCAGTCCCACATTGAGCACTGAGTCCAGTTCAGTGTCATACCCACATTGAGCACTGTGTCCAGTTCAGTTTCAGTCCCACATTGAGCACTGTGTCCAGTTCAGTGTCAGTCCCACGTTGAGCACTGTGTCCAGTTCAGTGTCAGTCCCACATTGAGAACTGTGTCTAGTCTAGTGTCAGTCCCACATTGAGCACTGTGCCCAGTTCAGTGTCAGACCCACATTGAGCACTGTGTCCAGTTCAGTCTCAGTCCCACATTGAGAACTGTGTCCAGTTCAGTCTCAGTCCCACATTGAGCACTGTGTCCAGTTCACTGTCAGTCCCACATTGAGCACTGTGTCCAGTTCAGAATCAGTCCGACGTTGAGCACTGTGTCCAGTTCAGTGTGAGCCCCACATTCAACACTGTGTCCAGCTCAGTGTCAGTCCCACATTGAGCACTGTGTCCAGTTCAGTGTTAGTGCCACATTGAGCTCTGTGTCCAGTTCAATGTCAGTCCCACATTGATCAGTGTGTCCAGTTCAATGTCAGACCCACATTGTGCACTGTGCCCAGTTCAGTGTCAGTCCCACATTGAGCACTGTGCCCAGTTCAGTGTCAGTCCCACATTGAGCACTGTGTCCAGTTCAGTGTCAGTCCGACATTGAGCACTGTGCCAATTTCAGTGTCAGTCCCACATTGAGCACTGTGCCCGGTTCAGTCTCAGTCCCACTTTGAGCACTGTGTTCAGTTCAGTGTCAGTCCGACGTTGAGCACTGTGTCCAGTTCAGTGTCAGTCCCACATTCAGCAGTGTGTCCAGTTCAGTGTCCGTCCCACATTGAGCACTGTGTCCAGTTCAGTCTCAGTCCAACATTCAGCACTGTGTCCAGTTCAGTGTCAGTCCCACATCGAGCTCTGTGTCCAGTTCAGTCTCAGTCCCACATTGAGCACTGTGTCCAGTTCAGTCTCAGTCCCACACAGAGCACTGTGTCCAGTTCACTCTCAGTCCGACGTTGAGCACTGTGTCCAGTTCAGTCTCAGTCCCACATTGAGCACTGTGGCCAGTTCACTGTCAGTCCCACATTCAACACTGT
>NW_025196841.1:0-4977 GCF_004010195.1 Chiloscyllium plagiosum
GAGGGGTAGTGTGTCCCGGAGCAGTGTGAGGGGCAAGTGAGTCCCGGAGCATTTTTCGGGCGAAGTGAGTCCCGGAGCAGTTTGAGGGGGAAGTGAGACCCGGAGCAGTGTGAGGGGCAAGTGAGACCCGGAGCAGTGTGAGGGTGAAGTGAATCCCGAAGCAATGTGAGGGGGAAGTGAATCCCAGAGCAGTGTGAGGGGGATGTGAGTCCCGGAGCAGTGTGAGGGGGAAGTGAGTCACAGAGCAGTCAGAGGGCAAGCGAGTCCCGGAGCAGTGTGAGGGTGAAGTAAATCCCGAAGCAATGTGAGGGGGAAGAGAGACCAGGAGCAGTGTGAGGGGGAAGTGAATCCCAGAGCAATCTGAGGGGGAAGTGAATCCCGGAGCAGTGTGAGGGGGAAGTGAGTCCCGGAGCAGTCAGAGGGCAAGCGAGTCCCGGAGCAATGTGAGGGGGAAGTGAGGCCAGGAGCAGTGTGAGGGGGAGGTGAATCCCGGAGCAGTCTGAGGGGGAAGTGAATCCCGGAGCAGTGTGAGGGGGAAGTGAGTCCCGGAGCAGTGAGAGGGGGAAGTGAGTCCCGGAGCAGTGTGAGGGGGAATTGAGTCCCGGAGCAGTGTGAGGGGAAGTGAGTCCTGCAACAGTGTGAGGGGGAAGTGAGTCCCGGAGCAGTGTGAGGGGAAGTGTGTCCTGGAGCAGTGCGAGGGGAAGTGAGTCCTGGAGCAGTCAGAGGGGGAAGTGAGTCCCGGAGCAGTGTGAGGGGGAAGTGAATCCTAGAGCAGTCTGAGGGCATGTGAGTCCCGGAGCAGTGTGAGGGGGAAGTGAATCCCGGAGCAGTGTGAGGGGGAAGTGAGACCCGGAGCAGTGTGAGGGGGAAGTGATTCCCGGAGCAGTGTGAGGGGAAGTGAGTCCTGGAGCAGTGTGAGTGGGAAATCAGTCCGAGAGCAGCGTGAGGGGGAAGTGAGTCCCGGAGCAGTGTGAGGGGGAAGTGAGTCCAGGAGTAGTGTGAGGGAAGTGAGACCCGGAGCAGTTTTTCGGGGAAGTGAGTCCCGGAGCAGTTTTAGGGGGAAGTGTGTCCCAGAGCAGCGTGAGGGGGAAGTGAGTCCCAGAGCAGCTTTTCGGGGAAGTGAGTCCCGAAGCAGTGTGAGTGGGAAGTGAGTCCCGGAGCAGTGTGAGGGGGAAGTGAGACCCGGAGCAGTGTGAGGGGGAAGTGAGTCCCGGAGCAGTCTGAGGGCAAGCCAGTCCCGGAGCAGTGTGAGGGGGAAGTGAGTCCGAGAGCAGCGTGAGGGGGAAGTGCGTCCCGGAGCAGTGTGAGGGGGAAGTGAATCCCGGAGCAGTGTGAGGGGCAAGTGAGACCCAGAGCAGTGTGTGGGAAGTGTGACCCGGAGCAGTGTGAGGGGGAAGTGAGTCCTGGAGCAGTGTGAGGGGGAAGTGAGTCCCGGAGCAGTGTGAGGGGGAAGTGATTCCCGGAGCAGTGTGAGGGGAAGTGAGTCCTGGAGCAGTGTGAGTGGGAAATCAGTCCGAGAGCAGTGCGAGGGGAAGTGAGTCCCGGAGCAGTGTGAGGGAAGTGAGTCCCGAAGCAGTGTGAGGGGTAGTGTGTCCCGGAGCAGTGTGAGGGGGAAGTGAGACCCGGAGCAGTGTGAGGGGGAAGTGAATCCCGGAGCAGTGTGAGGGGAAGTGAGTCCTGGAGCAGTGTGAGGGGAAAATCAGTCTGAGAGCAGTGTGAGGGGCAAGTGAGTCCCGGAGCATTTTTCGGGCGAAGTGAGTCCCGGAGCAGTTTGAGGGGGAAGTGAGACCCGGAGCAGTGTGAGGGGCAAGTGAGACCCGGAGCAGTGTGAGGGTGAAGTGAATCCCGAAGCAATGTGAGGGGGAAGTGAATCCCAGAGCAGTGTGAGGGGGATGTGAGTCCCGGAGCAGTGTGAGGGGGAAGTGAGTCACAGAGCAGTCAGAGGGCAAGCGAGTCCCGGAGCAGTGTGAGGGTGAAGTAAATCCCGAAGCAATGTGAGGGGGAAGAGAATCCCAGAGCAGTGTGAGGGGGATGTGAGTCCCGGAGCAGTGTGAGGGGGAAGTGAGTCCCGGAGCAGTCAGAGGGCAAGCGAGTCCCGGAGCAATGTGAGGGGGAAGTGAGGCCAGGAGCAGTGTGAGGGGGAGGTGAATCCCGGAGCAGTCTGAGGGGGAAGAGAATCCCGGAGCAGTGTGAGGGGGAAGTGAGTCCCGGAGCAGTGAGAGGGGGAAGTGAGTCCCGGAGCAGTGTGAGAGAGAAGTCAGTCCCGGAGCAGTGTGAGGGGGAAGTGAGTCCCGGAGCAGTGTGAGGGGGAATTGAGTCCCGGAGCAGTGTGAGGGGAAGTGAGTCCTGCAACAGTGTGAGGGGGAAGTGAGTCCCGGAGCAGTGAGAGGGGGAAGTGAGTCCCGGAGCAGTGAGAGGGGGAAGTGAGTCCCGGAGCAGTGAGAGGGGGAAGTGAGTCCCGGAGCAGTGAGAGGGGGAAGTGAGTCCCGGAGCAGTGAGAGGGGGAAGTGAGTCCCGGAGCAGTGAGAGGGGGAAGTGAGTCCCGGAGCAGTGAGAGGGGGAAGTGAGTCCCGGAGCAGTGAGAGGGGGAAGTGAGTCCCGGAGCAGTGAGAGGGGGAAGTGAGTCCCGGAGCAGTGAGAGGGGGAAGTGAGTCCCGGAGCAGTGAGAGGGGGAAGTGAGTCCCGGAGCAGTGAGAGGGGGAAGTGAGTCCCGGAGCAGTGAGAGGGGGAAGTGAGTCCCGGAGCAGTGAGAGGGGGAAGTTGAGTCCTGTGCAGTTTTAGGGGGAAGTGAATCCTGGAGCAGTGTGAGGGGGATGTGAGTCTTGGAGCAGTTTTCGGGGGAAGTGAGTCCCGGAGCAGTGTGAGGGGGAAGTGAGTCCTGGAGCAGTGTGAGGGGGAAGTGAGTCCCGGAGCAGTGTGAGTGGGAAGTGAGTCCGGGAGCAGCGTGAGGGGGAAGTGAGTCCGGGAGCAGCGTGAGGGGGAAGTGAGTCCCGGAGCAGTGTGAGGGGGAAGTGAGTCCTGGAGCAGTGTGATGGGAAGTGAATCCTGGAGCAGTGCGATGGGAAGTGAGTCCTGGAGCAGTGTGAGGGTGAAGTGAGTCCCGGAGCAGTGTGAGGGGTAAGTGAGATCCGGAGCAGTGTGAGGGGGAAGTGAGTCCAGGAGCAGTTTTTTGGGGAAGTAAGTACTGGAGCAGTGTGATGGGGAAGTGAGTCCCGGAGCGTTGTGAGGGGGAAGTGAATCCCGGAGCAGTGTGAGGGGGAAGTGAGACCCGGAGCAGTGTGAGGTCGGAAGTGAATCCCAGAGCAGTCTGAGGGCAAGCAAGTCCCGGAGCAGTGTGAGGGTGTAGTGAATCCCGGAGCAGTGTGAGGGAGAAGTGAGTCCCGGAGCAGTGTGAGGGGGAAGTGAGTCCCGGAGCAGTGTGAGGGGGAAGTGAGACCCGGAGCATTGTGAGGGGGAAGTGAATCCCGGAGCAGTGTGAGGGGGAAGTGAGACCCGGAGCAGTGTGAGGGGGAAGTGAATCCCGGAGCACTGTGAGGGGGAAGTGAGACCCGGAGCAGTGTGAGGTGGAAGTGAGTCCCGGAGCAGTGTGAGGGGGAAGTGAGTCCCGGAGCAGTTTTCGGGGGAAGTGAATCCCGGAGCAGTGTGAGGGGGAAGTGAATCACGGAGCAGTGTGAGGGGGATGTGAGACCCGGAGCAGTGAGAGGGGGAAGTGAGTCCCGGAGCAGTGTGAGAGGGAACTCAGTCCCGGAGCAGTGTGAGGGGGAAGTGAGTCCCGGAGCAGTGAGAGGTGGAAGTGAGTCCCAGAGCAGTCTGAGGGGGAAGTGAGTCCTGGAGCAGTGTGAGGGGGAAGTGAGTCCCGGAGCAGTGAGAGGTGGAAGTGAGTCCCAGAGCAGTCTGAGGGATAAGTGAGTCCCAGAGCAGTCTGAGGGGGAAGTGAGTCCTGGAGCAGTGTGAGGGGGAAGTGAGTCCCGGAACAGTGTGAGGGGAAGTGAGTCCTGGAGCAGTGTGAGGGGGAAGTGAGTCCCGGAGCAGTGTGAGGGGGAAGTGAGTCCTGGAGCAGTGTGAGGGGGAAGTGAGTCCCGGAGCAGTGTTGTGGGGAAGTGAGTCCCGGAGCAGTGTGAGGGGGAATGAGTCCCGGAGCAGTGTGAGGGGGAAGTGAGTCCAGGAGCAGCGTGAGGGGGAAGTGAGTCCCGGAGCAGTGTGAGGGGGAAATGAGTCCAGGAGCAGTGTGCGGGGAAGTGAGTCCTGGAGCAGTGTGAGGGGGAAGTGAGTCCCGGAGCAGTGTTGTGGGGAAGTGAGTCCCTGAGCAGTGTGTGGGGAAGTGAGTCCCGGAGCAGTGTGAGGGGGAAGTGAGTCCCGGAGCAGTGTGAGGGGGAAGTGAGACCCGGAGCAGTGTAAGGGGGAAGTGAGACCCGGAGCAGTGTGAGGGGGAAGTGAGACCCGGAGCAGTCTGAGGGCAGGCGAGTCCCGGAGCAGTGTGAGGGGGAAGTTAGTCTCAGAGCCGCGTGAGAGGGAAGTGATTCCCGGAGCAGTCTGAGGGGTAAGTGAGTCCGGGAGCAGTTTTAGGGGGAAGTGAATCCTGGAGCAGTGAGGGGGAAGTGAGTCCCGGAGTAGTGTGTGGAGGATGTGAGTCCCGGAGGAGTTTTCGGGGGAAGTGAGTCCCGGAGCAGTGTGAGGGGGAAGTGAGTCCTGGAACAGTTTTAGGGGGAAGTGAATCCTGGAGCAGTGTGAGGGGGAAGTGAGTCCCGGAGTAGTGTGTGGAGGATGTGAGTCCCGGAGCAGTTTTCGGGGGAAGTGAGTCCCGGAGCAGTGTGAGGGGGAAGTGAGTCCTGGAGCAGTGTGAGGGGGAAGTGAGTCCCGGAGCAGTGTTAGTGGGAAGTGAGTCCGGGAGCAGCGTGAGGGGGACGTGAGTCCGGGAGCAGCGTGAGGGGGAAGTGAGTCCTGGAGCAGTGTGAGGGGGAAGTGATTCCCGGAGCA
>NW_025196842.1:0-1293 GCF_004010195.1 Chiloscyllium plagiosum
GACCCTAACCCCTGGATTAATCCGAAATATCCTACATTCTCAGGCACTGCGTTCCAGACCCTAACCCCTGGATTGACCTGGCCTACCCGACACTCTCAAGCATTCTGTTCCAGACCCTAACCCCTGTATTAATCCAGCCTGTCCCACTCTCTCAGACAATGTATTCCAGACCGTTCAACCTGGATTGACCTGGCCCAACCCACACTCTCATGGCACTTTATTCCAGACCCTAACCCCTGGATAATTCACACCGACCCACACTCTCAGGCACTGTCTTCCAAACCCTAACCCCCGGGTAATCCGGCCTATCCCACTCTCACATGCACTGTGTTCCAGACCCTAACCCCTGGATTAATCCGGCCTATCCCACACTCTCAGGCACTGTGTTCCAGTCCTAACCCCTGGATTAATCCGGCCTTCCCACACTTTCAGGCACTGTTTTCCAGACATCATCCCTGGATGAATCCGGTCTATCAAACATTCTCAGGCACTGTTGTCCAGACACTAACCCCTGGATTAATCCGGCCTATCCCAATCTCTAAGCCACTCTGTTCCAAACCCTAACACCTGAATTAATTCGGCCGCCCGCACACTCTCAGACACTATGTTCCAGACCCTAACCCCTGGATTATTCCGGCCTATACCACAATATCAGACACTGTGTTCCAGACACGAACCCCTGTATTAAACCGACCACCACCATACTCTCAGACACTGTATTCCCAACAATAAACCCTCGATTGACCCGGCCTATCGTACACTCTCAGACACTGTGTTCCAGTACCGAGCCAGTGGATTAATCCGGCCTATCCCATTTTCTCAGACACTGTGTTCCAGACCCTAACACGTGGATTAATCTGGCCGAAACCACATTCTCAGATGCTGTGTTCCAGACCCTAACTCCTGGATAAATCCAGCCTCCCGCACACTCTCACGCAGTGTGTTCCAGAGCCTAACCCCTGGATTGATCTGGCCTATCACATACTCTCAGGCACTGTGTTCCAGACCCTAACCCCTGGATTAATCCGGCCTATCCTAATCTCTCTGACACTGTGTTCCAGACACTAACCCCTGTATTAAACTGACCACCACCATACTCTCAGACACTGTATTACCGACAATAAACCCTGGATTGATCCGGCCTATCGTACACTCTCAGACACTGTGTTCCAGAACCGAGCCACTGGATTAATCCGGCCAATCCCACACTCTCAGGCACAGTGTTCCAGACCCTAACCTCTGGATTAATCCGCCGTATCCCACAGTCTCAGACACTGTGTTCCAGACCCTAAC
>NW_025196842.1:2564-4977 GCF_004010195.1 Chiloscyllium plagiosum
CCTTGATTAATTCAGCCAATCCCACACTCTCAGGCACTATGTTCCAGACCCTAACCCCTGGATTGACCCAGCCTCCCCACACTCTCAGACACTATGTTCCAGACCCTAACGCCTTGATTAATTCAGCCAATCCCACACTCTCAGGCACTATGTTCCAGACCCTAACCCCTTGATTAATTCAGCCAATCCCACACTCTCAGGCACTATGTTCCAGACCCTAACCCCTGGATTGACCCAGCCTCCCCACACTCTCAGACACTATGTTCCAGACCCTAACGCCTTGATTAATTCAGCCAATCCCACACTCTCAGGCACTATGTTCCAGACCCTAACCCCTGGATTAATCCGGCCTATTCCACACTCTCAGATACTGTGTTCCAGACCCTAACCCCTGGATAAATCAGGCCTATCCCACACTCTCAGGCACTGTGTTCCAGAGCCTAACCCCTGGATTAATCCGACCTATCCCACACTCTCAGGCACTGTTTTCTAGACACTAACCGCTGGATTAATCCGGCTGATCCCACTCTCTCTGACACTGTGTTCCAGACACTAACCCCTGTATTAAACCGACCACCACCACACTCTCAGACACTGTATTACCAACAGTAAACCCTGGATTGACCCGGCCTATTGTACACTCTCAGACACTGTGTTCCAGAACCGAGCCACTGGATTGATCCGGCCTACCCCACACTCTCAGGCTTTCTGTTCCAAACCCTAACCCTGGATTAATCCAGCCTGTCCCACTTTCTCAGACAATGTATTCCAGACCGTCAAACCTTGATTGACCTGGCCCAACCCACACTCTCATGGGACTGTATTCCAGACCCTAACCCCTGGATAATTCACACCTATCCCACACTCTCAGGCACTGCCTTCCAGACCCTAACCCCCGGATTAATCCGGCCTATCCTACTCTCTCAGGCGCTGTATTCCAGACCCTAACCCCTGGATTATTCAAACCTATCCCACACTCTCAGGCACAGTGTTCCAGACACTAATCCCCGGATTAATCCGGCCTGTCCCACTCTCTCAGGCACTGTGTTCCAGAGCCTAACCCCTGGATTAATCCGGCCTATTCCACACTCTCAGACACTGTGTTCCAGACACTAACCCCTGTATTAAACCGACCACCACCATACTCTCAGACACTGTATTCCCGACAATAAACCCTGGATTGACCCGGCCTATCGTACACTCTCAGACACTGTGTTCCAGAACCGAACCACGGGATTAATACGGCCTATCCCATACTCTCAGACACTGTTTTCCAAACCCTAACACGTGGATTAATCCGGCCGAACCCACATTCTCAGACGCTGTGTTCCAGAGCCTAACCCCTGGAATAATCCGGCCTATCCCATACTCTCAGGCACTGTATTCCAGACACTAACACCTGGATTGATCTGGCGTACCCCACACTCTCAGGCATTCTGATCCAGACCCTAACCCCTGGATTAATCCAGCCGGTCCCACTCTCTCAGACAATATATTCCAGAACCTCAACCCTGGATTAATCCGGCCTATCCCACACTCTCAGGCACCGTGTTCCAGACCCTAACCCCTGGATTAATCCGCCGTATCCCACACTCTCAGGCACTGTGTTCCAGACCCTAACCCTCGGATTAATCCACCGTATCGCACACTCTCAGGCACTGTGTTCCAGACCGTAACCCCTGGATTAATCCGGCCTATCCCACGCTCTCAGGCACTGTGTTCCAGACTTTAACCCCTGCATTAATCCGGCCTATCCCACGCTCTCAGGCACTGTGTTCCAGGCTATAACACCTGGATTAATCCGGCCTATCCCACATTCAAAGGCACTGAATTCCATACCCTAACCCCTGGATTATTCCCACCTATACCACACTCTCAGGCACGCTGTTCCAGACCTTAACCCCTGGATTAATCCGGCCTATTCCACACTCTCACTGTGTTCCAGACTCTAACCTCTGGACTAATCAGGTATATTCCACACTCTCAGGCACTGTGTTCCAGACCCTAACCTCGGGATTAATCAGCCGTATCCCACACTCTCAGGGACTGTGGCCCAGACCCAAACCCCTGGATTAATCTCAGGCACTGTGTTCCAGACTTTAACCCCTGCATTAATCCAGCCTATCCCACTCTCTCAGGCACTGTGTTCCAGGTCATAACCCCTGGATTAATCCGGCCTATCCCAAGCACTAAAGCACTGTGTTCCAGACACTAACCCCTGGATTAATTCAGCCTATCCCACACTCACGTACACTGTGTTCCAGACAATAACCCCTGTATTAAACCGACCACCACCATTCTCTCAGACACTGTATTCCCGACAATAAACCCTGGATTCATCCGGCCTATCGTACACTCTCAGACACTGTGTTCCAGAACTGAACCACTCGATTAATCCAGCCTATCCCATACT
>NW_025196843.1:0-4977 GCF_004010195.1 Chiloscyllium plagiosum
TGAGATGGGGATGTAACTCTACAAGAACAGACAACTGCAGTGCTAGGGTCCTGATACTGCAACTAATGGCTTTTACTCCGTCTGTAGCTGATGAAGTTCCTTAATAAACTTGTTGACTGAACCTTAACGTTGTCACATTTCTCTCCACGTTGTACCACACAATGGCAAAAGTTTCATCATACTTCACCCGTAAGCAATAACTAGCCATGACTGAACAACTGAGGTTCTGTAGCACTGAAGGCCAGTAAGTGGGTGGGAAATGGCAGAGTTAACAGAGCGGAATTCTGGGCAGATTCTGAGGTCATGCCAAGCGTGTAGGAAGGGAAACCATTGCAAGCAAGTGTCAACAAAGGGCTGGACGTTGACAAACAGAAGCAGGCCAGGACAAACCATCTGAGATAGGGCATTGAGACAGAGCCTTGAATGAAGGGCCATGTCATGTACTCAGAGTGTAATGATGTTCTCATGGCATTATCGCTGGAATTTTAATCCAGAACCCAGGTAATGTTCTGGGGAACGTGGTTCGAATCCCAACATGGCAGATGGTTTTGAATCTCATACAAATCTAGCATTCTGAGTTGAATTATGACCACAAATCCATTGTCAATTGTTGGAAAAACCCATCAAATTCACTGATGTCCTTTTCGGCAGGTTAAGTACCTGGTCTGGTCAACTTGCGACTCCAGACACACAACAATTTGATTAATGCTTAACTGCCCTCTGGGCAATTAGGGATAGGCAATAAATGGTTATCCAAGCTAGTGATGTCCATGTCCTGTGAATGATTGAAAAAGGGGCAGTGTGCAATAGTGTCCCCTGTAGGATTTCATTGGCAATGACAGTCACCCCTCTGTGACAATGATGTGGTAAGCGCAGGATCTACTGGGGGAGCACTAGGCTCCCATCCCAACATTACAGGTCTGGTCGGTGTTCAGTTGTAAGGTTTTGTTGGATCTTCCTTTGTGATTCCAGGAATGTATGTTGTCCCAGACGCAAGGTTAATAAGTGTTTATCTAATTGAATAATTCTGTCACTATTTCACAGGAGATGACTGTCTCTTAACTAGTGTCATATTTATCATTGACATTTCACTGCCTTTTAGAAGTTAGTACGAAGCTATCTTCTTGAGCTAATGCAATCAAATGCCTTCTGACAGTCTGCTGTCCACTGAAACATCTTGCCTGTCTTTAGCAATTCAGTTAGTGGGGCAGTGACACTGTTAAAATTTGGTAAGAATTTTCGATAAAATCCACTCAATCCCAGTAATCATAGTACTGCTTTTCTTTTGTCGATGATCTGGGAAAATCTCCAATTTCCTTTGATTTTGCATCATGTGGGGCCATTTGTTCATATCCAATAACATGGCCCAGGAAGGTGACTTGGGCTTTGGCAAATACACTTTTAGCCAGGTTTACCACTAAGTCTGCCTTCTGAAGTTAATCGACCAACTCTGATAAATATTCCAAATGTTCCCTCCATGCCTGACTAAAAATCACTAGGTCATCAAAAGAAACTACACAATTGGGTAACCGGAAGTGACCTTATTGGTTAATCTCTGAAATGTGACTGGCTCATTTTTCATACCAAAAGGCATGACTTTAAACTGATACAGTTTATTCAGTGTTACAAAAGCCACAATTGCCTTTGCTCTTTCTGACAAAGGTACTTGCCAGTACACCCTGAGCAACTCCCACTTAGAAATGCAAGTTGCTTGTCCCACCTTATCAACACAGACTTCCAATCGTGGAATTTGAAATGCATCAGTCTTTGTAACTGCATTGACTTTGTGATAGTCTACACATAACCGTTAGATATCATCTCGCTTTGGCACCATGACAATGGGTGAGCTCCAGTCACTATAACTCAGTTCGATTATACCACCTTGGAGTATGCATTCTATCTCCTTCTGAACCCGGTGCCAACTTTGGAGGGTTATGCCCTAGGAGGATGTTGCTTAATTGGAACAGCATCTCTTATATCTACAGCATGCATAATTAAGTTAGTATTTCCCAGCTTATTTCTACATATCTCCCCATGTGATTGTAGTAACTCTTTCAGGTCATTTTGATTTTCCTCTGGAAGATAACTCAATAATTTATTCCAATTTTTGACAACTTCTGCATTGTCCCATTTAACTGGAGGAATGCCCAATTTAGAATCCTGAACCTGGTTCTTCTCTCTGTTGTGGCCAGTAACACATCTCCTTTTGCTTTTCTTTCCTGTCAAAATACATTTTGAGAATATTCACATGACAAACTCTGTGAGATTTCTTTCTGTTTGGAGTCTTTATCAAGTAGTTCACCTCACTCAATTTCATCTCGATTTCATAAGGTCCACTAAACCTTGCTGTTATAGGTTCACCTATCACTGGAAGTAACGTTAACACCTTATCTCCGATTACAAAATTGTGATTTTTTTTTGTCTGCTTCCTGTTTCCTTTCATGCTGTGATACTTCTGACTGCTGACTGGGCACCTCCCCACTCTATTTATCAATCTCAAAAATTTGACACATAGTCCATACATGTAGTCTCTGAATTCTGACTTCCAATTTTCTCCTCAATCAAATTTAGCAATCCTCTCACTTCATGCCCCAAAGTGAATTCAAATGGACTGAATTTTGTCAATACATTTAGTGTATCTCTGATTACAAAATGCATGAATGGAATTCCCTTATCCCAATCATCTGTCTTATAGTCTTGACTATAAGCCCTCAACATGGTCTTTAATATCTGATGCTCTTTCCAACTCTGGATGTTCTGCAGAATTGTTTTATTCCAAAGTTGTCCATAACTTCCTTGAAAAAGTTTGATGTGAAGTTTGAGCCTTGATCTGATTTTATATCTGTGGATTGTCTGTAACGAGTGAAAAAAGTTGACTAATTCGTCTACAACCCTTCTGGCTGTGATATTGTGTAAAGGAGTGGCCTCTGGATATCTAGTTGATGCATCCATTATTGTTAACATATCCTGATCCCCACCTTTTGTTTCGGGTGGGGGTCCTATGCAATCAATTGAGACTCTTGTAAAAGGTTCCTCCAATGCAGGATAGGTATTAAAGATGCAGGCTTTATTACTGTCTGTGTTTTCCAGTTACCTGACATGCATGACATGCCAAGCAAAATTCAGATACATCCTTGTGCAGTCCAGGCCGGTAATTATGTTTGTGTATTTTATCTTGAGTTTTTTCTCATTCCTAAATGACCCGCTAGTGGTACCTCATACAGCACTCACAACACTTCCATTCTATAACCCACGTGGGCGGCACGGTGGCACAGTGGTTAGCACTGCTGCCTCACAGCGCCAGAGACCCGGGTTCAATTCATGCCTCAGGCGACTGACTGTGTGGAGTTTGCACGTTCTCCCCGTGTCGGCGTGGGTTTCCTCCAGGTGCTCTGGTTTCCTCCCACAGTCCAAAGATGTGCAGGTCAGATGAATTGGCCACGCTAAATTGCCCGTAGTGTTAAGTAAGGGGTAAATGTAGGGGTATGGGTGGGTTGCGCTTCGGCGGGGCGGTGTGGACTTGTTGGGCCGAAGGGCCTGTTTCCACACTGTAAGTAATCTAATCTAATCTAATATGATTTAATGAACTTTTGCCCATTTCTGATTTGTCTGAGTATGTGATTGTCTCTAATTCCTCATTAAGACATTATTGTTAAGATAGTAACATTGAGGGATACATTCAGATTCTGTTTCTGTGTAGGTCTTTTGAAGCGATTGCTTTGAATTTTCATCTTTCTGCGGTAACTCAGTTAACTTATCTGAGCGAAAGATGCTACGTCATTTATCTGCTCCGAGTTTGTGTCAATCATCTGATCAAACAGGGGCTCTGCTAATTACACTTCAACTTTCTTATCTGCACTCTTTGATCTCTCCTGTTTCAACTGGTGACTTTGTGACCTTGTTAGTCCCCAGCCAGGAAAAATCCCAGGATTTGTGCCCTTCAATAGTTAGGTTGCCATGAGTTTTCACTGGCATATCAACCACAGCAGTCAGCACTCCTACCTGTGAACCAACTATATCATTAGCAAGGACAAACTGTATTCCTGGAGCTGGGAGTTGTCCAGGATTCCTATCACTTTTCCACTCTTCACCTGGACACTCTAATCTCACTTTACATAATTGGCTCACCGTGAATTCACATTACTATCTCCTTTTCTGACAAGAGTCCTCCAGAAGTGTGTATCTCCACATCTTTCCACATCACAGATTGATAAAATCCTGTATCTCTTTGCATTGTAACTTCTTCACCTGCTGCTCCCGACCAATGCGAGTAAGCTTTACTTTCATAAGTACTTGGTTTAAGAAGATCTGGCACTTCCTCCTTAACCAACCTCTGACCAGCTTGTACATTCTGGTGCAGCTTTCTAGCCCCCTCTGCGCTTTCCATTACCACTCCAACAAAATTCACTGGCTTATCCTGTTTTCCTACCTTTGGCTTCACAGTGCATTCCCTAACTCGCCAACACTGTGATTTCATCTGGCCTACTTTATTGCAGTGAAAACACCAGAGTTTTTTTTAACTTCTCTTTCCCTTTCAAGGGTTTCCTTTGTACCCTGTGGTAAATTATCCTTATGATCTTCACCGTGATCTATTTTCCCCTTCCATGTGAAGATGTCTCTTTTCCACAATTTCTATCCCTCACCAATTGAAATTGATCTTGCAAGCCAAACTTCACTCAACACATCAATTCATAACCATCAGCCATTTCAGCTGCTGATCTTGCTGTTTTAACTCTCAACTCTTCTACATGAGTTCTCACTACTTCAGGAAGTGAGGTTTTGAACTCCTCCAAAATAATTGACTCTCAAAGAGCATCACAGGTTTGTTCTATTTTGAATGACCTCATCCACCTATCGAAGCTTTTATTTGATCCTTTCAAACCCAATGTAGGTTTGACCAGGTTCCGTCCTTAGAGTCCTGAAACATTGTCTGTAGGGCTTATGGCACAGCTCATATGTGCTTAAGATGGGTTTCTT
>NW_025196844.1:0-4977 GCF_004010195.1 Chiloscyllium plagiosum
ATAATTCCACGCTGATCGTTCTCAATTAGCTCAAATCTCTGATAGTGCATTTTTTTTTAACCTCCTTTTTTGTAGTCTTTAAAATACTCATAATGCACAGAAACTAACTCTTCGGTCCAAATTGTCCATTCCTTAGGATGCCTTAAGACACTGGTTGGCATGGACAAGTTTGGCCCGCATCCCTTTATCCATCGACCTGTCCAAATATCTTTTAACTGTTGTAATTGTACCCGAGTCCACCACTTCCCCTGTCAGCTCATTCCATACACGCACCGCCCTCTGTGTGAAAAAGCCCAGCCTTTTCAACCTCTCAAAAAACATTCTTGACCTCAGCCTCACCAATGCGGTAGGCTACAAATAGATCAAGCAAGTCAAGACTGGTCATCTATGAGGCATTTTGGCCATCAGCTCAGATAGACTTACACTTAAGGAAAGAAATCTGTAACCTCATGGCCTGGCATATCATCCACTCAACCATTACCATCAAGCCAGAGGATCAACCCTGGTTCAATGGAGAGTGCAGGAGGGCATGTCAGGAGCAGCACCAGGTACACTTAAAAATGAGGTGTCAACCTGGCAAAGCTACCAAACAGGACTACTTGCATGCCAAACAGCATAAACAGCAAGTGATAGACAGAGTCTAGCGATCCTACACCCAATGCACCAAACCTAAGCTCATCAGTCCTGCCACATCCTGCCGTGAATGGTGGTGGACAATTAAACAACTCACTGAAGGAGGAGGCTCCACAAATACCCCCATCCTCAATGATGGAAGAGCCCAGCACATCAGATAAGGCTGAATCATTTGCAGTAATCTTCAGCCAGAAGTGCTGAGTGAATGATCTATCTTGGCCTCCTTCAGTGGTTCCCAGGATCAGAGATGCCACTTTTCTGCCAATTCAATTCACTTTACATTTTATCAAGAAATGGTTGGAGACACTGGATACCACAAAGTCTATGGACCCTGACAACATTCTGGTAGTGGTAATGAAGACTAGTGCTCCTCTAGCCAAGTTCTTCCAGTACAGTTATAACATTGGCATCTATCCAACAATGTGGAAAATTGTCCAGGTATGTCCTATACATAAAAAAGCAGAGAAATCCACCCCCCACCCCTTATCAGTCTACTCTTGATCATCAGTAAAGTGATGGAAGGTGTCATCAACAGGAGGGAGAAAGTGAGGACTGCAGATGCTGGAGATCAGAGCTGAAAATGTGTTGCTGGAAAAGCGCAGCAGGTCAAGTAGCATCCAAGGAGCAGGAGAATCGACGTTTTGAGCATGAGTCCTTCCCGAAACATCGATTCTCCTGCTCCTTGGATGCTGTCATCAACAGCAGCACCTGCTCAGTGACACCCAGTTTGGGTTCCCCCAGGGCCACTCAGCTCCTGGCCTCATGATAGCCTTGGTTCAGATAAGGACAAAAGAGCTGAATTCCAGAAGGAAGGTGGGAGTGACAACTTTTGACATCAAGGCTGCATTTGTTAGAATGTGGCATCAAGGAGCCCGAGCAAAAATGGGATCAATGAGTATTCAGGGGATAATTCTCCAATGGCCGATGCTACACCTGGCACATAGGAAGATATTGTGTGGTTAGAGTGTGTGGTTAGTGATCTCAGCTCCAGGACAGCTCTATATGATTTTCTCAGGATAGTGTCCTAGGCTGAACCATCTTCAGTTGCTTCATCAATGACCTTCCCTCTGTCATATGGTCAAAAGTGTGAATGTTCACTAATGGCTGCACAATGTTCAGCAGCATGTGTGACTCCTCAGATACTACAGCAGTCTGTACTCAAATACAACAAAATCTGGACAATATCCAGGCTTGGGCTGACAAGTGGAAGATAAGAACGTAAGAACCAGGAGCAGGAATAGGCCATCTGGCCCATCGAGCCTGCTCCACCATTCAATAAGATCATGACTCAGCTCCAATTACTTGCTCGCATCCTATAACCCTTAATTTCTTTACTGTTCAAAAATCTACCTTTGCCTTAAAAACATTCAATGAGGAAGCCTCAACTGCTTCCCTGGACAGGGAATTCCACAGATTCACAACCCTTTGGGTGAAGACATTCATAGAACATAGAACATAGAACATAGAAAAATACAGCGCAGTACAGGCCCTTCGGCCCTCGATGTTGCGCCGATCCAAGCCCACCGAACCTACACTAGCCCACTATCCCCCATATGCCTATCCAATGCCCATTTAAATGCCCATAAAGAGGGAGAGTCCACCACTGCTACTGGCAGGGCATTCCATGAACTCACGACTCGCTGAGTAAAGAATCTACCCCTAACATCTGTCCTATACCTACCACCCCTTAATTTAAAGCTATGCTCCTCAACTCAGTCCTAAATCTGCTCCCCTTTATTTTGAAGCTAAGCCACTTGTTCTCGTTTCACCTGCCAGTGGAAACAACCTCCCTACTTCTTTCTTATTTATTCCCTTCATAATATTATATGTTTCTACAAGATCCCCCTCATTCTTCTAAATTCAAATGAATATAATCACAGTCTACTCAACCTCTCCTCATAAGCTAGCCTTCCCAATTCCTGAATTAACCTAGTGAACCTCCTCTGCACTCACTGCAGTGCCAGTACATCCCTTCTCAAATAAAGAGATCAAAACTATACACAGTACTCCAGGTGTCACTTCACCAGCTTCTATGTTTAAATTCCATCCCTCTAGTCATGAAGGACAATGATTTTTTGCCTTTTTAATTACCTGCTACACCTACAAACATATGTTTTGTGATTCATACACAAAGATACCCAAGTCCCTCTGCACAACAGCATGCTGCAAGTTTTCACCATTTACATGAAGTCCTTTTTGCTGTTCTTCCTCACATTTACCAACATTGTACTCCATCCACCAGACCCTTGCCCACTCACTTAACCTATCTGCATCTTTATGCAGACTTACAGTGGCCTCTGCACACTTTGCCCCACCACTCATCTTAGTCTCATTTATGAACATTGACAAACTGCTCTTGGTCCCTAACTCTAAATTGTCTATGTAAATTGTAAACAATTGCAGTCCCACATTAATCCCTGAAGCATGCTATGAGCCATTGATCATCAAACAGGAAAATACCCATTTATTCCCATTCTTTACTTTCTGTTAGTTAACCAACATTCTATCCATGCTAATACGTATTAATATTTGTACCACACAAGTCCACGATAATGACCATTTCCAACATGAGAGAATCTTACAATTGCCCCTTTGCAGTCCAATGGTGTTACCATGGCTGAATCCCCAACCATCAACATCCTGGATGTTATCATTGATCAGAAACTGGACTGGATTTTCCATATGAAGTCTGTGGATACAAGAGCAGGTCAGAGGTGAATAATCCTGCAGTGAGTAACACACCTCCTGACTCCCCAGTTCTTGTTCACCAACTCTAAGGCACAAAATAGGAGTGTGATCGAATTCTCCCAACTTGTCTGATGAATGCAGCTCCAATAACACTCAAGAAACTTGACACCATCCAGGACAAAGCAACCTGATTAATTGGCACCCAATCCAAAAACACCCACTTCCTCCACCACTGATGCTCAGTAGCAGTAATCTGCACATTTACAAGATGTATTGTAAAATTCCACCAAGGCATCTTCGAGAACACCTTCCAAAACCACAACCACTATCACCTAAAAGGACATAGCAGATACATGGGGACATCACCTCATGCAATTTTCCATTGACACAATTGACCTTCCTGACTTGTAAATATATGACCATTCCCTCAGTATCAGTTGGTCAAAATCCTGGAATTCCCTCTTAAAGGGCATTGTGGATCTCATGGGCTGTAGCAGTTCAAGAAGACAGTTCATCTCCACCTTCTCAAGGGCAGTTAGGGTTGGGCACAGCCAGTGACACCTATTTACTTTGAATGATCTTTAAAATCATCTCTGTCTATCACCTATTTCTTGATGTATCTGTCTGGTGGGCACTGGTTATCTCTCACTGTCTGTCAATTAATCCATTTATTGATCTGACTATCATCCAACCTATACAACCATCAATGGATCTATACATTGAAATAAGAGCCAACGTTAAACAAATGTCATCCATTTTCTGTCAGACCAAAGCTTGCTACAAAGCCCTGTTCTTATTTAAAATTTTAAACTTTACGAAAGGGGAATAGCTGACTCACGTTCAAACATAGTGAGAAAGTCAAACACAAGTTCTGTATCAGAAACTGCGCAAAGTTAAAATATTAACAGTTATAGAGTCATGGAGATGTACAGCATGGAAACAGACCCTTCGGTCCAAACTGTCCATGCCAACCAGATATCCCAACCCCATCTTGTCCCACCTGCCAGCACCCAGCCCATATCCCTCCAAACCCTTCCCATTCATATACCTATCCAAATGCCTCTTAAATGGTGCAATTGTACCAGCCTCCCCCACATCCTCTGGTAGCTCATTCCATACACGTACTAACCTCTGTGTGAAAACGTTGCCTCTTAAGTCTCTTTTATATCTTTCCCCTCTCACCCTAAACCTATGCCCTCTAGTTCTGGATTTCCCGACCTCAGGGAAAAGACTTTGTCTATTTATCCTATCCAAGCCCCTCATAACTTTGTAAACCTCTATAAAGTCACGCCTCAGCCTCTGATGCTCCAGGGAAAACAGCCCCAGCCTATTCAGCCTCTCCCTATAGCTCAAATCCTCCAACCCTGGCAACATCCTTGTAAATCTTTTCTGAACCCTTTCAAGTTTCACAACATCTTTCCGATAGGAAGGAGACCGGAATTGCAAGCAATATTCCAACAGTGGCCTAACCAATGCCCTGTACAGCCACTCTATGACCTCATAACTCCTGTACTCAATACTCTGACCAATAAAGGAAAGCATACCAAATGCCTTCTTCACTATCCTATCTATCTGTGACTCCACTTTCAAGGAGCTATGAACCTGCACTCCAAGGTCTCTTGGTTCAGCAACACTCCATAGGACCTTACCATTAAG
>NW_025196845.1:0-1601 GCF_004010195.1 Chiloscyllium plagiosum
AAAGGCACTTTACAAAGTACTCCGCAATGGTATTTTCCAGTGAAAAGGAAGGACTGTAAGAAAAGGCAAACTCTGTGATGGGTATCTAAGGAAAGCGATCAAATTGAAAGCGAAGGCATGCAAAGTGGTCAAAAACAGCCTGAAACTAGAACTGGGAAAACTTTAAAGGTCAACAGAAAGCCACAGAAAAGCTCTAAAGAAACGTAAGATAGAACATGAGAAAAATAAACTAGCACAGACTATAAAGACAGATAGCAAAATTTTATATTGAAGGAGAAAAGAGTGGCTAAAGTAAATGTTGGTCCTTTGGAAAATGAGAAGAAACATTTAATTATGGGATATCACAGTGGAGGACACTAATATCTTGCCAATAATTAGCAAAGAGACAAAGATGAGGTGAGGATTTGGAAACGATCATTATTATGGAACAGCTAGTGTTGGACTGTTGGAGGTAATTGAGCTAATGACAGAAAAGTCTTCTGACCCTTATAGAATGCATCCCAGGGTACTAAAGGAGATGCCAGGAGAAATAACAAGTGCACTGGCAGTAATTTTCCAAAATTCACTGGACTCTGTGGCAGTCCCAGCAGATTGGAAAGCAGCAAAAGTGATGCCATGTTTTTAAAAAGGAGGTGGACAAAAGGTGGGGAATTATACACAAGTTAGCTTATTCTCTGTAGTGGGAAAGATGCTTGGGTCTATTATCAAGGAAGAAATAGCAGGGAATCTTAATAGAAATTGTCCCATTGGACAGACAGAGCATTGGTTCATGTAGGGCCGGTCATGCTTCACAAATCCTTTGGAATTCTATGAAGACATTTCGAGCAAGGTGGACAACGGGGACCCAGTGGATGCGGTGTACCTGGATTTCCAAGAGGCCTTCAGCAAGGTGCCATGCAAGAGGCTGTTGCATAATATAAAGGTGCATGGCATTAGGAGAAGAGTATTAGCATGGATAGAAGATTGGTTGACTAACAGGAAGCACAGTGTGGGGATAAATGAGTACTATTCTGGCTGGCAATCAGTGACTAATAGTGTGCCTTAGGGATCAGTGTTGGGACTGCGATTATTTAGAATTGATACAGATGATTTTGAGTTGGCGACCACATGTAGGGTGTCAAAGTTTGCATATAACACTAAGATGAGTAGCAGAACAAAGTGTGCGGAGGACTGTGAAACTTTGCAGAGGAACATAAATACATTGAGTGAGTGGGCAATGGTCTGGCATTTGGAATAGAATGTTCATAAATGTAAAGTCCTACTGTTTGGTTGGAGTAACATTAAAAAGGAGATTATTACTTGAATTTTTAAAAAGTTGCATCATTTGCTATGCAGGGGCACCTTAGTAATCTTCTGCATGAAGGTTGGTCACCAGGTACAACAATCAATTCATAAAGCAAATGAAATTTTGGCCTTCATTGCTGAAGGTATTGTGTTTAAAAGCAGAGTTTATGTTCCAGTTGTATTGGGTGCTGGTGAGGCCACACCTGGAGTACTGCATGCAATTTCTGTCTCCTTACTTGCTCAAGGATGTACTGGCACTAGAGGAGGTGCAGAGGAGGTTAACTAGGTTGATTCCAGAGTTGAGGAGGTTGGCTTAA
>NW_025196845.1:1964-4978 GCF_004010195.1 Chiloscyllium plagiosum
GGTGTGGGGAGGGGAAATGAGGAAACTGGTGAAATCCTCTTCCCGACCTCTCCGCCCCCACCCCAGTCTGACCTATCACCCTCACCTTGACCTCTTTCCACCTATCACATTTCCGACGCCCCTCCCCCAAGTCCCTCCTCCCTATCTTTTATCTTAGCCTGCTGGACCAACTTTCCTCATTCCTGAAGAAGGGCTAATGCCCGAAACGTCGATTCTCCTGTTCCCTAGATGCTGCCTGACCTGCTGCGCTTTTCCAGCAACACATTTCCAGCTCTGATCTCCAGCATCTGCAGACCTCACTTTCTCCTCCCGGGTGGTAGATGTCAGCGGAAGGCCAATGGAAAGGCAGGGGCACAGCTGGAGGACCTGGCGGTGCATTTGGTCCTCCGACCAATCAGAGTAAATGAGGGACGGGACTAGACTATACCACGTGATCATCCTCATGGTGGGTGCGGATGTGCGGGACGTGTGAATGGAGAGCTGTTGGTAAGGAAAGAAATAAACAGCAGGAAGTTGGACGGAAATGGTGTTGGTATGGGCTGAGAGATTTTACAAACATTTGGTGCACATCGGAAAATACAAATTTGAAACTTACAGTCCTGTGTTTGCAGTAAACTGGAAAATAACCTCATCGTGTGATTGCCGCCCTCTTTATTCGGGGCAAAGATCCACTGGACACGTGCATGGCCGCCAGCTTTGTCGGGGGCAAAGTTCAGAGGGGTGTGTGTGCAGCCCTCCCTGGTCGAGAGTCATAGGGCAGGATTTACACAGAGCACATTCAAATCCAGAGAAATTGATGTTTTTTTTTTGTGGATTTGTTTCTTCATCCATTTAAATAATTTGGATGTGAATAGAGCCGGTACGGTTCGTAAGTTTGCAGATGACACCAAAATTGGAGGTATTGTGGACAGTGATAAAGGTTGTCTCAGAATACAATGGGATATTGATCGATGGGCCAATGGGCTGCGGAGTAGCAGATAGGGTTTAATTTAGATAAATGTGAGGTGCTGCATTTTAGAAAAGTAAATCAGAGCAGGACTCAAACTGAATTGTCAGGTCTTGCAGAACCTTGGAGCGCATGTTCATAGTTCATTGAAAGTAGAGTCACAGGTAGATGGGATAGTGAAGAAATTGTTTGGGATACTTCCCTTCATTGGTCAGAGCATTGAGTAAAGGAGCTGTGCAGGACATTGGTTAGACAACTTTTGGAATATTGTGTGCAATTCTGGTTTCCCTCTTATCAGAAAGAGGCACTGAAACATGGAAGATTTGAGAATCGATTTTTTTAAGGATGTTGCCAGGGTTGGAGGATTTGAGTTGCAGGGAGAGGCATAAAAGGCTGGGGCCATTTTCCCTGGAGTGTCATAGGCTGAGGTGTGATGCTGAAGAGGTTTATAAAATCGTGAGGGGCATGGATAGTGTAAATAGACAAGGTGTTTACCCTGGGGTGGTGGAGCCCAGAACTAGAGGATATAGGTTTAGGGTGAGAGGGGAAAATTCAAAAGGAGCCTAAAGAGCAATTAAAATTGTAACATTTAAAAGGCATTTGAATTGGAAGGGTTCAGAGGGATATCGGTCAAGTGCTGGCAAATGGGAATAGTTCAGGTTAGAATATCTGGTTGGCACAGATGGGTTGGACTGAAGAGTCTGTTTTTGTGCTAGACATCTCTGATTGTGGGATCATAAAAGTGAACACTGCTCTGATTCACCTCTGGGCTCCTTGATGTCCACATGTATGTTATTTAGCTTCCTCAGTCTCTCATGAGTGTATTTTGCCATGTTTTGTATTTTGGTACAATGTTCACAGACCTTTTTGTAAATGGATTGTCCACTGCTGCCCAACTCCTGACTCCATTATCAGGTTATTTTTTCAACAATATATTTGACTGTCAAGAATTCTTTTTTCCAATAGTGAGTGGATTTTTCTTCCATTTCTTACAGTCAAATTCGGCACCGTTTTCAAGTAGAGGATATCTGTACAAATTAACATGTTTTTAATTTCACAAAAATGTTGAGAACTTTTGATATAAGGCCACAGCTGGAGAATATTATGTCCGGTGACCAAAACCATTGCCAAATAAGCAATTTATCAGGATTGCCTTAAAGGAAGAAAGCAGATCTTAGAGGGTGGGAATTCCAGACCATGTTGCCTTGGAATCTATAGAAACAGTCACACAGCTGAACTCAAAAATAAACACATCATTGGGAGTCTAAACTAAAATGAGTTATTGAGATATGAAAGTGTGTGTGGTGTAGGAATATAGGAATGATTACAGCCAGGAATTAAATCAAGTGTGTGAAAGTAAATTTTTGTTGCTTATAAATGGGAGTCTTTTGACGGATCAGCAAGTTCTGGTACAAGTGAGCAGTTGGGCGGTAGACTTTTCAATATTCTGGATATTATAGGGAGGGTGATTGTGGGATTTACATAATGAAATCTCGAGTTAACAAAAGGAATGAAGGAGAGTTTCAGTAAATGAGCTGAGGCTGTGATGAGGTCAGGTGATATCACTGAAGTCGAAATAGTGGTCTTGGAGTGGGACTGGGATGTCACCCTCAGCTCTGGGATTCAGCTGTTTGTCAGTTTGTGAATCAAGTCTGTAACAAGCTCAGGAGCTGATTGGCCCTGGAAGAACCCAAACTGGGTGTCACTGAGCAGGTTATTGTGAGCATGTGCTTGACAGTACTGTCGATGACAACTTCTATCACTTCACTGCTGAGCGAGTGTGGACTGATGGAGGGAAATTAGCTGGGTTGGATGTGTCCTGCGTTTTTGTGTTGAACAACACTGGGAAACATTTCCCAGTGTCGGTAGGTGCCAGTGCTGGAGCAGTACTTGTCTTGGTGGGCAGCAAGTTCTGGAGCACAGCCATCAGTATTATTGCCACAATGTTGGCAGACCAACAGCCTTTACACTACTTCTCCATTTCTTGGTCTGATTTGAAATGAGTTTTCAACCAATTCGATTCACATCTGTGATTTCATGGACAAATGGAGAAGGCTCATCCACTGGC
>NW_025196846.1:0-145 GCF_004010195.1 Chiloscyllium plagiosum
CCATGCATCCACATCACTTTTATTACCGATGATGACCGATGTTGGTGCATATGTGGACAATGACTTGGGGTTGTCCACCTTCTCCCTTAAGGATCCTGAAAACACGATGCGAGATATCACAAATCCTGGTAGCTGGGAGACAACA
>NW_025196846.1:196-964 GCF_004010195.1 Chiloscyllium plagiosum
ATGTTACTGAGGGGCACGGCCACAGCAGATGCCTGCACTGTCTGCCTGTTAGCGTTTCGGCTCCAAACTGTATCCCATCTATCTATTTCTTGTACCTGAAGTGTTACTGCCTCCCTATAACTTCGCTCAATTCTACTCAGACTCCAAATGATCTGACATCAAGCTACAGTTCCCGAATGCAGTTGCCGAGGAGCTGGAGTTGGGTTCACTTCCCACAGATTCGGATATCTGGGACATTATTGAAGACCCTTACCACTCATATTCTACAGACAGAAATTTCAAATGTCCGGCAATCCATTCCTAATATTGTCCACGTACACACACTCATATATGTGTGTGTGTGTGTGTGTGTGTGTGTGTGTGTGTGTGTGTATATATATATATATATATATTGATATATATATATATATATATATATATATGTGCGTGTGTGTGTGTGTATATATATATATGCGAACATATATACATGTATATAAATATGTGTGCATACTTGCATGTATGTGTGTGCGCATATATATGTAAACGTTGCAAAAGAAAGTTGATTGAAACGGCATTTAATTTTTAAAAAATATGATTTTGTGGAGTGTTCTGTCCTTGGGAAATACCTCAGTTACTTACAACCAGCAGAAATACTCCCTGAGTGAATATCCATCTCTCAATAGAGATACAGAGGTGACGTTTGAAGATGTTGACGTTTCTCATATCGCTGATCCTGTGCAGTGTTGAATTCTGGAAAGGATGTTTAGTTCGTTTCATGTTACTGATTTT
>NW_025196846.1:4373-4978 GCF_004010195.1 Chiloscyllium plagiosum
GTCCGAGGTTCGTGATGCAAGCTTCGTTTTCTGTTTTAAAATACGACTTGAAACCCATTTCTTTGACATAACACTTTGTCAGCTTCCCAATATCTCATAATGTGACTGGGATCAAAATTTGTTTAAACTCCCTCCAGAGAAACAGCTTTGAAGTTTCCATTATGTGAAAGGCACGATGTAGTATTGATAGCAATTAATTGCCCTTCATTTCAACAAAGATTATAGCTTTTCTTCTTCCGTTGTTGACTAATTCGTTTCCTATAGCATTGTGTGATTTACGTAGTGAAGACATTTCACAATTTATGACCTTGGTAGATGAAATTTAGGCACCAAACGTGGAACAGTTCAAATCGAACACACTCCGAAGATTGGAATTCCAGGCTATGCAGGTATCTGAGATTGTGATTTAAAACAAAATCTTCGGTGTCGTGTTCACTGGCTGGGTTGGCATTTATTGAACAACACTAATTGCTTTTGAGTGGGCTGGAGCACATGACAGTGATAGACAGAGCGAAGACGGTCAAGAGATTTGCAGAAATGATAAAAATTCAGCTGCCCGGTAATGGGTGACCAACCCTTGTTGTTAATACTCCCACGTGCAGCAG
>NW_025196847.1:0-4979 GCF_004010195.1 Chiloscyllium plagiosum
TCCAGAAAGTCCATTGGGCAGGATGTTGTGGAAGAGGAAAAGATAGAGGGGAAAAGATAGGAAAAAGATGATTAAATATTGTTGCTTTGTATAGACTAAGGAATCCATTCTTCATCCCGCCTTCTTCTGGCCAAAGTACGGGTTGGACGAAAACTGTGTTTGTAAATATTTGAATTTATATGAAAAAGGAAAACAGCCTTATAGTCAGGAGGAATCAGATTATGCTTCATGTAGGAAGGGCTAGCAGCTGAAGGGCTACTGAGGGTACACTTCATAACTAAATCATGGACAGACATCCAGAAATAGATTCAAATGAGAAAGGGGTGAAGCGAGAAGCCTCTAGAGTAGTTGTTGCGGGAAGCTCAGAAAGTGTCTGTGAGTTACGGTGTGTGTGTGTGAGACAGAGAGAGAGAGTGAGAGAAGAGCTGTGCAGCTAATAGAAAGTTTAACCCTTTGTGATTTGGTTTGAATGCACATTTGTTTGTTGGTGATTGAGTGTTTGTGCTTTGTTCCCTGGAGCTTGAGATCCGGGACTGTTTTGAATCTGATTTCTATTATGGAAATTTAACATGATTTCTTTAAAGGTTCAAGATTTTACAGTGTTTATGAAATAAAATGTTAACTCCTGTTCTTTTTACAGGTCATGACTGCCTTACTATCAGTTTCTAACTAATCTATTTTATCCTTACATAAAATCGATTTATGGAGGACAGTTGAAGTTTCGGTTCAACATTAGATTGTAATAAATCAAAAAAGAATCCTATGGTTAATATCTGTGACCTTGGATTCGGCCATTATTCATGCATTAGAAGTTTTTTTTAAACTTGATTAGACAAATCCTTTTAAGGCAGCTCCGGTTATTTCACGACCTATAGCTTTGTAATTGAGCAATGACTGGTCAGGACACCTTAAGAAAACTAATTTTGGATTTAAATGAAGGGATTAAACTGAGTAATTACAGTGGATTTCAAAGTTGGGAACTGTATGCATTTTGCATTTTAAATATTAAATACTGAACAAGTAAGATTCCAAAATGTATAGTTAGGAACAAGCTTTAAAGTTAGACAAGCATAAATTGATAAATTGTATTTGAGATTACAGGGAGAAAGAGGCTTCTGGTATTTGAAGTTACAGGGTGAAGATGCAGGGAGCAGAGGCTGCTGGTATTTGAGGTGACAGGGAGCAAGAAATATTGCAATATTTCTTTAAAAAAATCAAGGTCTAAACAAAACATTGGGTGATGAAGAATGGCCATTAGGTGGTCCTAAACCTGTTCAATTGGTTAAATCGGCTCAGCAATTGATCTGGCAACGTAACATGAGAAGCAGAAACAGAAGGCAAAAATAATGATAGCCACGGTTGACGAGGTAATGAAGACGGCACGGTGGCACAGTGGTTAGCACTGCTGCCTCACAGCGCCGGAGACCCGGGTTCAATTCCCGCCTCAGGCGACTGACTGTGTGGAGTTTGCATGTTCTCCCCGTGTCTGCGTGGGTTTCCTCTGGGTGCTCCGGTTTCCTCCCACAGTCCAAAGATGTGCAAGTCAGGTGAACTGGCCATGCTAAATTGCCCGTAGTGTTAGGTAAGGGGTAAATGTAGGGGTTGCGCTTCGGCGGGTCGGTGTGGACTTGTTGGGCCGAAGGGCCTGTTTCCACACTGTAATGTAATCTAAAAAATGTAATCTAAAAGGACAAACCTAAGAAGAGAAGGAAACCGGAATGGTGGCGGGCAGCATGTTGAAAATAAAGGGAGGAGAAGAGATCGGGGAGGAGATGTTAAGGGGTCTGGTAGACAGGAACAAGGATCAAAGTGGAAACCCCCACAGGCGGGATGTTATTACTGTGGAAAGACAGGTCACTTTAAGAGAGAGTGTCCAGATCCGAAAAAGGAAGTAAAGGCAGTACCATTTATGAACCTTGATGAAGAATAGGGGTGTCAGGGGTTCCTGGCCATGGAGACCCACCAGGAACCCTTGATAAATTTAAAGGTGGGACCTTACAAAGAGGACGTAGTTTTTCTAGTCAATAAGGGGGCAGAAAGGTCATCCTTAAATTTTAAGCCAAAGGCAGCGGGAATAAATGAATTAATTGGATTATAGCGACAGTTTTGTGATGAGAGGAACGAAGAATCAGTTTTGCGCTCATGACAAGATACTGCCACCAAATTGGGGATTGAATTAACTGCAAATGGTGCTATGAAATCTGTTGAGGTTCTTAAAAATGAATGTGCTCAAGCAAAACAATTACAGAAACAGAATGAGAAGTCACAAGTGACTAGTAAACAAACAGAACTGCGCGATTACAGTTTTAAAAGTGTTTTAGTCACATGTTGCATTTTCACCCTGAATTATATAATATGTAATTAATAATTAATATTTATAATAAATCAATTGTGTTAGCCTGAATCAATATTAATTGGCAGGATTCCTTCACACATTATCAGTGGCCTGTCTACTTATTCATGGTTAATTTAAAACATGACTGCATTAATTCATTGTTAATTAAAGAATGGAAAGCTACATTACTGGCCGGAGTGTGTGCAGGCAGTGGCAGCAAGAACCTTATTGGTATAAGAAAGTTGGAAACTTACTTTTGGGGGAGACTTAATAGTCAGCACCCCACATCAGGTACGGTCGATACTAAATCAGAAAGCAGGACGTTGGCTCACAGACTCTAGGATCTTGAAATATGAGACAATCTTCATAGAGCAGGATGACCTCGTGTTAGTCACAGACAATTGCTTGAATCCAGCTGCATTTCTGTGGCGGGGAGAGGGGGTGGCCCTTGACAATCCAGAACACGACTGCCTTGATATAATTGAATATCAGACTAAGGTGTGGATGGACTTGAGGGACGTACAGTTGCATGCGGGAGCTCGGTTGTTTATCGACGGGTCCTCCCGGGTGATTGAGGGTAAAAGGCACAGTGGATATGCTGTAGAAGACGGGATAGAGGGAAGCGATATCGAGGCTGAAAGACTGCCTAACGGCTGGTCAGCCCAAACTTGTGAACTCTATGCCCAAGAAAGAGCTCTCAGAACCTGAGAAGACAAAGAAGGAACAGTATATACAGACTCCAAATATGCGTTTGGAGTGGTACATACCTTCGGAAAAATTTGGCAAGAAAGAGGACTGATAAATAGCAGAGGAAAAGAACTAGCACATGAGGAACTGATAAAACAAGTGCTGGAATCCCTGTTACTCTCTAGAGAAATAGCAGTTGTTCATATAAACGGACATCAGAAGGGGAATGACCAGGAAGTAAGGGGAAATAAATTGGCCGATGAGGTAGCGAAAGAAGCAGCCCTGAATCCACAGGGAGCAGTGATATACTCCCTAATGCCTGCAATTCCAGATCTTCAAGGTGCCCCGTTGCTTACTGCAAAGGAGGCAAAGGAACTAAAAGATTTAGGAGCTGCAAAGACAGCAGATGGGCACTGGATCTTACCAATGGGAGGGAAATGTTGAATAAAATGATGATGCGAGAAATTATGGCTATCTTACATCAGGGGAGTCACTGGGGAGTGGAAGCAATGTGTGATTCAGTCTTAAGGAAATATGGATGCAAAGGGATATATACGATGGCCAAACAGATATGTGAGAGACGCAAAACATGTAAAAAAAAAACAAGGAGGTGTTAAGGAAACAAGTACCAGGAGGAAGAGAACCTGGGCTAAGACCATTTCAGAGCATTCAGGTAGATTATACCGAATTACCCGAAGTGGGAAGACTGAGGTATATACTGGTAATGGGTGATCACCTATCTGGATGGGTGGAGGCGAACGCTTTAGCCACTGCCACTGCAAGTGGGGTGTCCAAGATAATACTTGAACACATAATTCCCAGATATGGAATAGTGGAATGCATAGATTTGGATCAGGGAACTCATTTTACTTCCAGGGTACTCCAGGGAGTAATGAAGAGGTTAGGAGACGAAGGATGATACGATGTATCTGGAGGTTGGTGGGGTGGTAGGCGAGGACCAGTGGGGTTCTGTCCTGGTGGCGATTGGAGGGGCGTGGTTCAAGGGCGGAGGAGCGGGAAGTGGAGGAGATGCGGTGGAGAGCATCGTCAACCACGTCTGATGGGAAATTGCGGTCTTTGAAGAAGGAGGCCATCTGGGTTGTTCGGTATATACTGTGCTTGTCCTCCTCTTTGTCTTTCCTCAGGAAACAGAGTTTGTTGGCACAGACTCCATCCCTTGAATTCACCGTCCATCCAATCCAACCAGGGAATTGGGTCCTAGTCAAATCAGACTGGGAGGGGCCATACCAAGCACTCCTAACCACTGAAACAGCGATAAGAACGGCAGAGAAAGGCTGGACTCGCTACACTCAGATCAAAGGGCCAGTCGAATCTCCAGTTGAGACAGAAGTCTGGACAACCGAATCGACAAAAGAGCCACTTAAACTTAAGTTGAAAAGACTTTAAATAACTGATTGTACAGTAGCGGCACAAGCGCGGGATAGTTTCTGTAATATTGTATGCCAAGTCTCTCGGTGCTTCAACACCACTGTAGAATGGGCAGAATGTTTAGGTACACTATATTAGCTTTTCTAGTCTTAGGATTCTGTCAGGCCATGGTGTAGTCGTCTTACTTAGTGATAACGGTTCCAGAGAGTACAAATCCACAAGTCATAGAAACAGATGCCTGCAGCCTAGTGGATTGCAGAGATGTATGAAATCAAAGGCAATACAGTAACTCAGAGATACACCTTAGGTTCTATGAAAAAGGTCCCGAAAGTGGGGGGGAGCATGGGATACGAGTAACGAGAAGAAAATGTCCCGGAGAGAGAAGTGTAAGGGATATCTTTGGAATAAAGAATGTAAAGAATGGTGGAGGCAGGAAGGTCTCAGTGGTGATCTCTTGACTAATCCACTCGTTATAGTACACCGAGGCCCCTTCCGGCCAGCTCTTGACTGTCCCGATAAAACGCAACATATTTAGCAATAAAGAAAACCTCATGGTATGAAGCAGTTT
>NW_025196848.1:0-2501 GCF_004010195.1 Chiloscyllium plagiosum
GGCTGCATAAAGCAGGATGGTGTGGATATTACACACGGGGACGGAGTCCCTCGGGAAATAAAACTGTTGCTGATAAACAATGGGAAGGTGTCTCAGGATCGGGTCGAGGATAATGACCAGGAGATCCGCCTCTGCCATGGCCCCCAGGTAACGTCTGACACATGGAGACAATCCACAATCTTTATAAAGCAGGACGTAGATGGTCACTACGTTAACTGTGAGGAAGGAAAACAAACACATTATCCATCAGCCTGGAGGCAAAGGGACCCATTCGATCGGGGACCCAGTGAGATTTTCAAATGTGTCCCTGTATTCAGGGATTTATTAAAATAATTGGAGTGGAATAACAAATGGGAAGGTCTGAATTATTGACAAAAATGTGACGTAAACCACAAGAAACCCTTCCTCCCCAAACACACAGAGACACATCCATAACGATAGATGGTTTGTGGAACTTTCCCACACACTCGCACACTCGAGAGCAGACACAGGTCACTCCTTCCCAGTTCCTAATACGGAGGGTGGAAACATTGCTGTCCTGAAGGATTCTCTCCCAGTTTCCTGAAGGCAACGGAGTTTGGGAATTCCTATCTTTCGGTCTAAATTGTGGTCGATCCTGTGTTGGGAAGAATTGTAAATGCAGGGAAAATGTATTCACCCCTTTAACTACCTGAGGGGCCGTCGGAACAGTGTCTCCTTCTCCCTGGAACGGGATCTCTTCCCTCGGGATCTTATCGTTTGTTCAATTCACTGACGTCTGGACGTTCACAAACAATGTCAGGGACAGAACGTTCCGGGGAATGTCAGTTATAGAATATGAGAGACAGAACGTTCCGGAGAATGTCAGTTATAGAATGTTAGGGACAGAACGTTCCGGGGAATGGCAGTTAGAGAATGTTGGGGACAGAACGTTCCTTGACCTGTTCATCACCTTTCCCCCCCAACCCACCCCACCAACATGATGTACTGTGCCTGGGCACACTGTAACATTAATGGGGTGAGAGACGGAGGGTCCAATCACAGGAATGGGAACTAAAGGCATTGCCAGATCAGCTGAAATGGTTAGATATACCACATTCTCAATCCAACTCACAGAACCAGCCCAGACACTATACACCCAGGGGAGATATCTGTTCACCGTGGAACACTGTGTCGACCAGGCCAGTGTCCTGCTCAGTACAGCCCAGCAATCTGTCCAGATTCATCCATTGCACTGGTCAATACAACCCAGCAATCTGTCCAGAGTGGAACACTGCACAGATCAGATCAGGGCATTGATCTATAAACACGGACTAATATCTATCCAACACGGGGAGCTGTGCAGACCACAGCAGGGCATTGATCTATAAACCCGGAATAGATATCTGTCCAACACTGGGAGCTGTGCAGACCACAGCAGGGCACTAATGTGTGAAGCTGAAACAAATATCCATCCAGCATGGGGAGCTGCACAGACCATATCATTGCAGTATCTATAAACCTCAACCAGATAGTCTGACCAGCACAGCGAACTGTGCACTGATCACCTGTGAATTGATTTGCAAACCTGGAGCAGTTACCCTCCAAGTGAGTAGAGCTGTGTACACCATCCCAGTGCATTGATCTGTAACCCAGGAGCAGTTACCCTCCCAGCATGTAGGACTGTGTACACAAGCCCAGTACATTGATCTGTAAAACAGGAGCAGTTACCCTCTCAGCATGTTGGACTGTGTAAACCGCTCCAGTGCATTGATCTGTGAACCAGGAGCAGTTACCCTCTCAGCATGTAGGACTGTGTATACCACCACAGTGCATTAATCTGTAAACCAGGAGCAGTTATCCTCCCAGCCTGTAGAGCTGTGTGTACCATCCCAGTGCATTGCTCAGTTCCACTGTGTTCGATCACTGCCTAGCGCGGGGAAACTTGCAGCCCATGCTGGAAGTGACAGGATGTGCAGCTCTCACTCATTTACAGCTCCATATCTCCACTGTGCCATGACAACGGGGTGCTGTGGGTGTGAACATCACTGCCAGAGAGAGATGGCGGGGGCATCAATTTAAATATCACCACATGGGAGGTGTTTGGGGTAAAGACAGAGAGGGGGAGACTGAGAGACAGTGTCATGGAAGGATGTGTTCCCAGGTTTCAGAATGCTGTAATGTCAACACAACGATAGCATCAATGGAATCAGTTTAGGTAAAGGGGCAGTACAGAGAGATCTGGGTGTTCTTGTACACCAGTCAATGAAGGCAAGCATGCAGGTACAGCAGGTAGTGAAGAAGGCTAATAGCATGCTGGCCTTCATAACAAGAGGAATTGAATATAGAAGCAATGAGGTGCTTCTACAGCTGTACAGGGCCCTGGTGAGACCACACCTGGAATACTGTGTGCAGTTCTGGTCTCCAAAGTTTAGGAAAGACATTCTGGCTATTGAGGGAGTGCAACATAGGTTCACGAGGTCAATTCCTGGAATAGCGGGATTACGTTACACTGAAAGACTGGAGCGACTGGGCTTGTATAC
>NW_025196848.1:3182-4979 GCF_004010195.1 Chiloscyllium plagiosum
ACCCCCCGAACAAGGCTCATGCTCCACCACTCTCACTACTGCATGCAGTACCTTCCCCCCACTCCCATCCCTTCCATTACACTAATAACACTGCATGGATACAACACTGTGGACTGACTCCATCCGGACACATCACCATTAACTTTTCCCCCACCTACAACAGCACTAACAGCAGGGCCACCCACTCCCACCCTCCCGCCCTCCCTTTCTCCCATTGTAGGAGAAACAGCCTGGAATAGGACAGAAACGACCAAGCCGGGTGGTGGATTGCCCGATATCCGTTCCCTCCCCGCCATGTGGTGAGGACCCTGGTACGAGCTGGAGAGGACCGGGACGCCTCGTGTGGAGATTCTGAAACGTCCACGTCCCACCGACCGAGTAAGGAGCAATGTTCACTGAAGGACAATTCTCACTTTAAACCCACTGGCAGCTCCGTTTCTCCCCGGCACAACCTAGAAGCCATGGCCATGATGCCATCTCCCTTTTGTGTCTAGCTGGTACAAATGGAATCCCCACGATCTCGGTGGGCAGGAGGGTGGGCTCACAACACATCGTCACCACCACCTCCCAGGAAGGGAGCATGGAGACTCCCTCCTACACCTCCCCCTGCAAACAGCTCAGATACTAAAATTAATCTGTGATAGTTACTGCTCCCCCCACCTGTCCTGACATCTTCAATAATCGGTGCTTATATACACACAACATTCTCTGCTCTAGCACCCCCTTTATAATGGTGCAGCCTGTATTATATTGTCTTGCATTGTCATTCTTACCAAAGTGCATCACCTCACACTGCTCTGCATTGATCCCCAACTGCCCGAAAACTACACCAATGTGTGATTGTCCTGTTAGAGTTCCACACTGTCTTCCATAGACTTCAGAGTTCTTCCAGGTTCGGTGCCATCTACAAACATTGAGATTGTCATAGCGTCACAGTCCCCATGAAACAACTGAAATCCTGCCCCGCACACATGAGTGTGAGCAAGTGAAATACTGCTATATTCCCACGGACGGAGTCGACTAATGACATATTGTCAACAAACAACAAAAATCCTGACACACACCAGACATAGTGAATGAAATATTGACAAACCATGGAGCAAGAGAAATCCGTAACAGCTCTGCTTATCTTTATTGACATCTTGGTATTAATGTTATGAAGTTGAAAGTGTGTACTGTACCTCTAAGAGAGAGTGAATGCTCTTCTGAACTGAGAGTTTCCAAGCACCTGTGTATATGAGAGGATGGCAGACCCAGAGTGTCAAGGACAACTGAAAATATGTCACATTTGGCTGTGAAATAGAACCCTGAGTTGGTTGCTCTTTCAACAACAATTCGAATTTTACCAATCAGTTTCAATTGTGCCCCAGGAAGCTAAAACTAAATAAAGTTTGTATTTATTGATTTTCGATAAATGATCTGATGCTGTGGATATGCAGGCATTTTGAAAATTGCAGAGCAAGTGCCACCAACACAGATCCAAGAAATAGGAAAACAATTTCTATCAAAGGTACCTTTTCATATGAAACATATTCACAGTAAAAAGAAAGAAGATAACCCAGGGAGATCCACATCTGAAAGAAAATAGCAAAAACAACAGTTGCTGTGTGGTTTTGAAATTTTAATAAGTGTCTTTTTGAAATAGTATATTGCTATAGAGTTGGAGTGGGATAATAGGCAGGTAAGAGATTGGGGATCTCAGAGTTGGGAATAGTTGATGTAAAATGTTCACTTTCAGAGTTATAAAATAAATTAATTTTTTTGTTTAAACAGTGGAATTTGGGAGTTTTCTGTCAC
>NW_025196849.1:0-1294 GCF_004010195.1 Chiloscyllium plagiosum
TTGCATCAAAATAATGCGAGATATTTGAAGAACAGGCTGATAGTTGATATATAACATAGCTTAGTGAAATGTGAATGAATTGCATGCAAACACCTTGACAGAAGCTGGGGAATTCTGTTCTGCAAGTAATGGTGACGCGTATATTTTCCTTCCCAATTACCTTAAACAGTGAAGTTAAAAAGCAGAAGCATTTTTTGACAAGATATGGAGATATATGAAACGAAATTATGCCAAATTCAAAGGGAAAATTGAACAGTGTGTCTGAATATATGTCGAAATTTCAAAAGAAGCGTTTGAAAAAGCGGCTAAATTTGAATTCAAATTAATCAGTTAAGTGTTACAATGGTCGAAAGACAAAGTTTTCCACTTCCACTTTGGGATTTACATACATGTGAATAACAATAAGTAACATAACATTTAGATTGCACAGAACATCCATTGTTACATTGTAATGGAAACCACATCCCCGATTCCCAAGAAAAAAAAACACCCACGTGTTTCCTTCAAATTCATCTGCAGTTCCCTTTAACTATATTAGTAAAACACTTTAAGTATATTTGTAGCAAGACAAATCCAATTATTCATCTTTCTCGAAATAATAATTTATTTTATTTCACCCTAACTTCCAAAACTGTGTCATTCATTACTTTATGCAATTGTGATTAAAATGTCCTCTTTGCTCTTATTGTTTCAAAATTCCCTCAGGATAATATACGTTTCAATTAAACGCTTTAATGGCATATATCTTCCAATCAGGTCGCATCTAACTACAGCATGAAAGAAGTTTCCAAAGTAGGCAGTCTCCTCAGTCCAGGTGTTAGTCTGTGACAACGTGTTAAGCTGTCTTCAGTATATTCACTCTTTGCTTGAATGAAGTGAACAGTCTGAGTAGAATACTCCCGATGAATTTCAGCAATGCTCATTGTAACTCTATATTATTTCAATACATGATGAGTCACAACTCACTGGTGTAACGCTGGAATTCGAGCTCTCTTACTCTTAGCGTCATATTACGATTTACAGATTTTATATCGTATAAAAAGCTCCACAAGTGGATTGATTTTCAGACTCAGATTGGTCTAACCTACCAATAATCGTTCCCTTGCGAAAAGGAGTCATTTTTCTTTTGGTGCGTGCTCTGGGAAGATTAATGCCTGCTGCCCGACAGCACCCCACGGACACGTGTTCAAATTGAGCTTTTGGCGACTCTCTGAGTGGAGATGACAAGTGCTGTCATGCGCGTCCATTGGTGTCTGGTCTCCTCCCACATTCAAAAGATGGGCAGAGCCGGTGG